>NC_060952.1:76126394-76166897 GCF_022045245.1 Lucilia cuprina
TTCAGTTCTATTTCAGTTCTAGTTCAGTTCTAGTTCAGTTCTAGTTCAGTTCTAGTTCAGTTCTAGTTCAGTTCTAGTGCAGTTCTAGTTCAGTTCTAATTCAGTTCTGGTTCAGTTCTAGTTCAGTACTAGTTTAGTTCTAGTTTAGTTCTAGTTTAGTTCTAGTTCAGTTCTAGTTCAGTTCTAGTTCTGTTCTAGTTCAGTTCTAGTTCAGTTCTAGTTCAGTTCTAGTTCAGTTCTAGTTCAGTTCTAGTTCAGTTCTAGTTCAGTTCTAGTTCAGTTCTAGTTCAGTTCTAGTTCAGTTCTAGTGCAGTTCTAGTTCAGTTCTAATTCAGTTCTAGTTCAGTTCTAGTTCAGTTCTAGTTTAGTTCTAGTTTAGTTCTAGTTTAGTTCTAGTTTAGTTCTAGTTCAGTTCTAGTTCAGTTCTAGTTCAGTTCTAGTTCAGTTCTAGTTCAGTTCTAGTTCAGTTCTAGTTCAGTTCTAGTTCAGTTCTAGTTCACTTCTAGAAGTTGGACGGTAAATGTCAAGAACTAGCAATATTCATGAACTATTATTCTCACGTTATTGGGTTTGAATTTTCTTGTATCTGTCCGACATTCAATGCAATATTAAAATATTCGCTTTATCCTTATTCTCATGAGTTTCATAAGAACCAAAATAACTCAAACCACTCTCATGATGTTCGGTTTATAACAGTAATAATTAAAACTCTCCTGTCACATTTTTTTGAAAATGTTAAATGTGCCGACATCAAAACGAACATCAATTATCTTTTCGGGCTGAACTTCATCTCTGGATCAAGTAGCTATGTATATTAAACCGTGAATAATAAAACAACATTTTCATATAAATTTTTATAATAGTTTTAAAATTTTATTCAATGAATAAAATTTTATTATTCTCATTTATTTATTCGTTCACAATTAATTCATATTAATTCTGAATTTATTGACAAACTATCTAAGCATACGAATACTTACTATTATAATTCTATAATAAAAAATACAATCTTAACTATGTGATAAAAATCTTAAGATACATCTCTCTCTTTTTTTTAAATAGTTTACAAAAAAAAATATTTATATATATCGTTTGACCGAACAGTTTATGGAACAAAAATTAACTGACGGCAACAAACATTTTCTTTATAGAAAACAAACGAAAAAAAAAAAACAAAACTTAAAACTTAGATTAGTTGTCTTTGACTTGCGATGATTTTCAAGTTTAAAACTTAATCAAAACGCACAAAACAAAACAAAAAAATTAATGCAATTCTATAAAGGGCAGAACTTTTGAAATAGATAAAGGTTTAAGGTTTGTGGGTGCAGTTTTAGCCAGTTTCTTTCTAAAACCCCTATTAAATGAAATGTAACGCGTAACGCATAAGAAAACAAAGAAAATATATTGTATATTGCTTTTGGGACAGATTAAACAGACTTCACCTAAGAAACTTAATACTAAAGTTTTATGCTAAAATAAAATTGAAGCAAACAAGTATTTGAAAATGAATATGAACTTATCAAATAAATAAAAATGAAATAATTAGTATAATGTTAGAGAATTGTCAATGCAAATAAATATTTAGTTTGCTAAAGAAAACACATTTGCTGTTTAATTTAAGTGAAAATAAAATGCAAAGTGTTTTCTTTTTTTTTTTGGATGATAACGAGTGTTTAAGTTTAAAAGCGTCTTTAATAATACAATGTGCAATAAATAACAATACAAACAGCGTATTAGTTTAAAATAATTAATAAGGTTTAAGAAAGTTTTTAAATCATAATTAAATTGGCTTGAAGTTTGTAACAGTTTTTTTTTTACATTGACATTGATCATAGCACGTTCAAGTTAGTTAAAGTTATAGGAGATTGTAAAGCTAAAGAAGAAAGTAAATATCATTAGAAGAGGTTATTTCAAAAGAAAATAAAAGTTTAAAAGGCAGTTATTTATTTAAGTTAAAGATTGATAGAGGCAAGTGTAGGAAAAGTTGAATTAACTTTTTTAAATACAGATTTTATGTTAATATTATAAACGTTAGTTATTTTTAAAGAAAGTTTTAAAAGTTTAAAATTTTTTAAAGTTTTTTGAAAAGACTCTATATTTCGGCTAAAATTCCCACGGGGATTGTAATCAAATTTAAACTAAAATACCAGAAAATATTTCAATATTAGTTTAGTTTCCATTTTAAATAGTTTTAAAAGTTTCAAATCTTTTAAAGTTTTTTGAAAAGACTTTTTATTCCGGCTAAAGGTCCCCCGGGGGTTGTAATGGAATTTAAACTAAAAAAACAGAAAATTTTTCAATATTCGTTTAGTTTCCATTCTAAATAGTTTCAAAAGTTTCAAATTTTTAAAGTTTTTTGAAAAGACTTTATATTCCTGCTAAAGGTCCCCTGGGGGTTGTAATCAAATTTAAACTAAAATACCAGAAATTTTTCAATATTAGTTTAGTTTCCATTCTAAACAGAAAAGACATTTTATTTCGGCTCAAAGTCCCCCGGGAGTTATAATGAAATTTAAACTAAAATACCAGAAAATTTAAATTGTTTTTGTAGTAAAACTTTTGGAATTATTGTAAACTGTATGTTGGACTATAAATAGTAATGAAATCGCTGTTAAGAGAACAAATCCAGCCTTCTAAAGTAAACGACCCCTTAGGGCAAAATCTTTGATAAATTTATCATTTAGTAATTTAAACTGCAAAAAAAATATTGTAAATTAAACCGCTTGCAGATTAACAATAGATTATAATTTCGAATTTTAACTTAATTTTTAAAGTCGGGAAAATTTTATATTTTCGATTAAAGTACCCCGGGGGTGGAAGTACTAATGTTACAAAAATTTGTATTTTTTAAGAAAAAAAATTCAATATAAAAGTTCAGTTTCCTTTCTAGACAGTTTTAAACGTTTAAAATTTTTGAACATTTTGAATTCGAAAAGTTTTTATATTCCGGCCTAAGGTCCCCCGGAGAGTTAATAAGAATTTTAACTAAAATATGAAAAATTGTAAATTGTTTTTAAAATGAAAATGTTGAAACTTTTGAAAACGTTATTTTGAAATATAAATTGTTATCAATTATAAATTGTTATCAATTAGAAAACAAATCTTTCCTTTTAAGTTAAAAGTCTACTGACGGCACAACAGATTGTAAATATATAATTTAGTTTTAGCTTAAACTTGATTTTTACAATAAAATGGAACTTAAACTGCCTGCAGGATAGAATAACCAATTTATTTTAAAATTTCCAATACAAATTCAGAAAATTCTTAATTCTGAAATATAATTAAAATTTTTCTTAAAATAGAATTAAAAAACTTCTAAAGATACAATTGGAAATGGTGTAAAAGAGAAATGTTAAGGATATTAATTCTTAGATTACTAACTGATTTGAAACTTAAAAAAAAACTTTTTGTTAAACTACTCATTATACCATCTACAATAATTACACTAAATGCAAAACATTTCCAGTAATTTTCCGGAATTACTTTAATGTTTAGATGACAAATTTCTTTTGTATCAACTAACTGATATTTACTTTCATTTCTTCTAACTTATACCAGCACAATCTACTTATATAAATTTTACTTACATACGTCGTATGCAATCGATTTGTGTGTGTGTTTGAGTGTCTTAAAATTATAAATAAAAATAATGTTATTGTTTAAACAAATGACTTTTTTGTTATTCACAGCTACTAAATGTACGGGAACGACTTAAACGTCTGGCTGCAGCCGCTAAAGCAGCTGCTTCGCTATCACCTGGTAAATCGGGTAATTTAAGGATTTCATTAAGCTGCAATTTAAGCTCATTGGTGGCAGGACGTTCTTCGGGTTTAGAGGAAAGCATTTTCTTAAGCAACTCATATTCCTTGGGATGTTGTGTTGGGAAATCTTTTGGATAAATGCCATCACGTAAAGATCGTAAGGTTTTAATGCGTTCCATTTCGGTACCGAAATAAACCAACAGTTCGAAAAATATTAAACCCAATGAATAAATATCCACTTTATAGTCGTAGGGCAGGCCACGTAATTGTTCGGGAGACATGTACAGGTGAGTACCCACTTGTTGGGTATGGCGGGCACATGAGGGCAGACCCGTATTATCACCGCATTTGGTAATCATATTTGGTATATCGGCCATATCGGTAACCAGACCAAAGTCACCGATTTTGATTTGACCCTCTTGGGAGAAGAAAATATTACTGGGTTTGAGATCACGATGTATAAGACCCTTGAAGTGTACATAATCGACGGCATCGACAATTTGATGAAAAATACTGGCTATAAAGTCTTGGCGATCTTCACGTTTGTTATCGCGCAGCCAATCTCTTAAGCATTCCTTGCGACACAATTGCATTTGTATATACAAATAGACTTTATTTTGTTGGGGTTTCACTGGCATTCTGTTGTTATTTTCACCAATACTTATATCCAAAGCCAAGTCTTGTGGTCGTCGCTTTTTATTAAAAACTTCCTTAGTCTTATTAGAATTGGTAGAGTCTTCTTCCTCCTCCTCTTCTTCTTCAACGGGCGTTGGTTCATCACCATCAACAGAGCGCACAAATTCAATTTGAAATGAATCTGATAATTGGCTATAGTCAATATTACGTCGACCACGATGTACATTCAAATCAATGCTATTTGTTTGTATATCAATCGATATAGCATCATTATGAGATTTTTTCTTTATTCCATTTTTATTAAATTTAGTTCTATTTGTAATATCACTCTCCGTAGAAGTATTGTCATCTTCAAGCTTCATTGCCATTGATTGGGATTCCGAACGGAAAATAACACAGGAATCACTATCCTCATCTTCGTATTGATGCCGATCGCGCATAGCCAGGGAATCAGATTCAGAACGAAATATTACACAAGAATCCTCATCTTCATCTTCGTCATCATTGTAGTTACCATTGCTAAAGCATTTATGATCAGAACTACAGGCTGTTGAGGCCATACTTTCCATCCATGTTTGCAGTTGTTTCTTTTTATCTATATTATTACCCTCAAAGTATTGGGGAAATGTCGAATGTGTTTCGGACGGTGTATCAATTTGTATCGATGTTGACATTTCGTTGGCCAACCATTTGTTATCCTCTACCTCTTGCCATCCTGGTGGTGGTTTTTCTACCCATGACTGTAAGTTGAAAGAGAAATTAAAATAGGTTTTTGTTTGAAACATTAAAATAAAATATAAATTTTAATATCTGTAATAGTCTAGATTGTCTAGACAGTAGTCTATTCTATTGACTAGACAATAGTCTGTTCTATTGACTAGATGGTATTCTAGTCATTTGACCAGACAGAATGTGTAGTCTATTAACTAGACAGAAATGTAATATTTTGACCAAACAGTAGTCTATTGGCAAGACAGTAGTCGAGTCTATTGATTAGACAGTAATCCAGTTTATAGACTGGGCAGTAGTCCGGTCTATTGACTAGACAGTAGTACAGTCTTTTGACTAGACTGTATTCTAGTCTATTGACTAGACAGTAGTCTAGTCTATTGACTAGACAGCAGTCTAGTTTATTGACTAGACAGTAGTCTAGTCTATTGAATATACAGTAGTCTAGTCTAGTTTATTGACTAGACAGTAGTCTAGTCTATTGACTAGACAGTAGTCTAGTATATTGACTAGACAATAGTCTAGTCTATTGACTAGACAGTAGTCTAGTCTATTGACTAGACAGTAGTCTAGTCTATTGAATAGACAGTAGTCTAGTCTATTGAATAGACAGTAGTCTAGTCTATTGAATAGACAGTAGTCTAGTCTATTGAATAGACAGTAGTCTAGTCTATTGACTAGACAGTAGTCTTGTGTATTGACTAGACAGTAGTCTAGTGTATTGACTAGACAGTAGTCTAGTGTATTGACTAGACAGTAGTCTAGTCTATTGATTAGACAGTAATCCAGTTAATAGACTAGACAGTAGTCCTGTCTATAGACTGGACAGTAGTACGGTCTATTGACTAGACAGTAGTCCAGTATTTTGACTAGACAGTAGTCTAGTCTTTTGACTAGACAGAAGTCTATTGTCTACACAATAGTCTAGTCTATTGACTAGACAGTAGTCTAGTCTATTGACTAGACAGTAGTCTAGTCTTTTAACTAGACAGTAGTCTAGTTATTTAACTAAACAGTAGTCTAGTCTTTGACTAGACAGAAGTTAAGTCTATTGACTAGACAGTAGTCTATTCTATTGACTAGACAGTAGTCTAGTCTATTGACTAGACAGTAGTCTAGTCTATGGACTAGGCAGTAGTCTAGTCTATGGACTAGACAGTAGTCTAGTCTATGGACTAGACAGTAGTCTAGTGTATAGACTAGACAGTAGTCTAGTCTATTGACTAGACAGTAGTCTAGTCTATTGACTAGACAGTAGTCTAGATAGTGGTCCAATCAATTCACTACACATTGAACTAGTCTACCGAATATATAATGAACTAGCCTATTAAAGAGGCTGTAGTCTTGTTTTTTAATACTACAATAGTTCAAAATGCAACGTTTCGATTAAGACTGTTTTTCATTTTAAAACAATAAAACATATCATTCATAACTCACCTGAAAGTATCTAACAATATTTTGATGTTCACAATTCGCCAAAGTCTTAACCTCACGCATAACACGCATACGAGATTCCTCCTTATTGGGCAAAGTAATACGCTTAATGGCATAACTACAATCATCCAGTTTATTTTTAGCCTCAAAGACAACACCAAAACCACCACGACCCAAACAACGTTGTAAATCGAAATCACTTTGAAAACGTGAAGTAAAATGTTCACTTGAATTTGAGGTAGATTCCGATAGAGAACGATGAACATTACCGGAACTTTTTGAATTGGTATTAGTGTGTGTAGTATTGGTGGTGGGACCCAAAAGAGCAGCTGTAGAGGATTCAGTAGCTTCAATACCCGAAGGCACTGGTATATGACGTTCAATTACAACAATTTGGCGTTCACCACGATTACGTTGACTTATTAGAATGTTGAGTAGTAGGGCTGAGGTAAAGGCCACTATAGCCAATTCCTTCCACCAAAACCATATGGATAGTATAACAACTTTAATGGGAGCATCAATATCGTCAAGACTGAAACCCAAATCATCATCGATGGTGTGATTATTGCTGCTGGTATTGTCAATTTTCTTGTCATCAATGGCTGGAAGTTCTTTTTTGCTAGTAGTATCACACATATCATCTTCAGTATTGTTGTTTTCTAGTTCATCGCTAGTATACAAATAGAAACCATTACCATTGACATATTCCGAGGCATTAAGTACGGACTGGGCTGATAGAGCAAAATTCTCATCATCATAAGGAACCAATTCATTGCCTTGTATTTCTTTTGAATTGTATGAACCACCTGTCTCAATACGTTGTTCATCACTGTGTTGATAAATAATCAACGAATTACTACTTGCCGCTATAGGACGCCAGGGAATTTTAGGTAATCTAGTTTCAGTGGTAAGTTGTGTATAAAGATGTGATTGATCCAGTATCTCTTTGCGCAAATGTATGGATTCCTAAAAATTATATAAATAGATTAAATGGATTGTTTTTTATAGATCAATTAAAAAACTTTACCTGTATATACAATTGTCTATCATACATGCCCACATAGAGTGAGGGATTTATATTGGGTAAAGGCATTTCAAAAATGTTATCATCTTGATTCCAAAGCCATTGTGCAGAACCAAACATATCAATTGATTCTAAAGTATCAGCTGAACCAATTTTCCAAGCACTTACAATAGGATGATCAAACTGTAAGAAAGATTTTTTATTATAAAATTATTTCAAACTTAAATTTTATTCCAAAACTTACCTTATATTTCCACAGCATAACACTGGGCTCCAATTTACTAAAAGCACATATAACACCCTCGGGAACTATGACCTTAATGTCCAAATCTAAAATAGCCATTTCCAAATTGCTAAATTTGCGATCATGACACTCAGCTGGTCTTATTAAATCCAATTCATGTTGACCCACACTAAAATTCCAACGTTCTACACCTGTGCGTGTCTCTACAGCTCGTACTGTCTGAGTTTGACGTCGAACAACTATAACATCGTCTATCAAAGGATCATGTTCTCTCACATAACCATTGCCATTAATATCATCCTTCTTTAGATTCTCCTCATCTTCTACACTTACATCATCGTCTTGCTCTACAGTTTTGGTAGCATTACGATTTTGAAATTCGGCATCGGTTGAATTAACACAACCATTCATAGAACATTCATACAACAATTGTCCCGTGCGTGCTGATACACCATAAGTTCGAGTCTCTTTGCCACCAGATATTACTAAATCATCGGAAAATTTTGCCGATGAACTGAGTAAGTTATCCGTGGTTATGGGTATAGGATCAATAGATTCACCATCGAATTTATAAATGCCTCCACTCAACGAAGGTATCATACGTACAAATTGTCCATTATTTGTCAATTCTAAACGATGTATACTTGAGGAAATCAATGGTCCTGGACCGGTAGGTATACTCCAGCGTACTTTACCACTTTTGGTAATGTCCAAAGCAGTGAGACGTCCATCCAAAGTGGTAACGTATAAAAGTCTAAAAATAGGTGAAAAAAATAAACATTTAAAGAGAAAAATTTAGAAACTTTATAGTAACTTTTTTAATTGATTAATCAATAATATCGATAAAATTACAAACTTTATTAAAAAATTCATTAATATTGTTGAACCCATACTGCAATTATTGTTTATATTTGTTGTGAAGTTCGAATAAAACTAAATAATATATTTTTAATATATTGAATTTAATTATACGCTTAATGAAAGTGTTCTCCCAAAAAATAATAAATAAATAAACAAAATAGAAATAATAATACAATAAATAGATAAGAAAAGATAAGTGGTTTTATATTGCTCTATTTAATCGTAAAAACCAATTGTTGATCTAACAAATGCATTGTTTTTTTTACGTCACATTAGAAAATACAAATATATATTTCTTTAGTTTATTAATAATTCAGTTAATAGTTGGTTGCTGTTATAAGTTTTGTGTAAATATAAAAATATTCTGTAACATACATTTTTTTTATAAATGTTAAATTATTAAGTGAAATTTGCAATAATACGTATATCGTTTTATCGAACTTTTTGCTAAAAGCAGTTTCAAATCTAATTTAATAAAAAGACCATTTAAAATGTCAATTGACGGGTTCTACATCCATGTCCAGGCCAAGTTGAGTTTATAAATCCATTGAGAATGTTGCTCCATAGCGATCTTGGTTGTGCCAGAACTACTTTGGCAGGTTTTCTTTCGTGTCTGCTATGGGCGGTGGGCGACCTCTAAGTACGTCATTCATGCGGTATTCAGCGACCGCGGAATTTATGGCGTCTGTATAAATGTCGTTTAAAGCTGCCGAATACGAGGACTGATCCAGTGGATCCTGCACATACCTGCATATGTTTTCCTCCTATATACGAAGATGCTTCCTGACATGCCTCGGGGGAGTAATCAACTGTGTGATGCTAAAATTTGAATGACCCCTGGGAGGACATTCGTTTCCTCGTGCAGGTAATGTGCAGGTTAAGTCTTTAGGCGGCATTTTGGCAGCTTTGAATGTTTCTAAATTAACTGGGCGAAGGTGACCACACTGGAGTAGCACAATTAACCACTGACCGACCAATCGTTTTATATATAGCCAACAAGGTTTCTTTATCCATTACCCAAGTGCTGCCGGCTAGCGGTTTGATGACCTTGTTTGTACTTCGCAACTTGTGCGTGATTGCAGTGGCGTAAGCTAAGGAAGTAAAGGGGCTATCAATATTTTTGGGTGGAGCACGGTCGGAATCTGGGCTCCATCGACCATCTTTCTTTGCATCTAGTTGCAGATTGTAGTAATACCATTAGGGACATTATGAAAATGTTTTTCGTTAGATTGTGTAGGGTACCAGTGCCATGTAACAAGCCTGGTATTGATGTTACAAATAACCTAGGGCTCAAACCTTGATATAGTGGACAGATGGTGTAACCACTCATTTATCACTACAATAGGTTGATATTCGAGAGAATACGTGATATCATCAACCAATTCTGGAATAAAGCATCGGATTGCAAAATATCAAAGGCCCTCTAACCAAAATTCTATATGGTTGATTACGAAATACTTATAGGACTGGATATGAGCAGTCTAAGGGTTATGATAGGGCAATGCTTAGTTAGAATTTTTGTCAATAAGTGGGAGGAAGAGCGAAGGTATAGACGATGTGTTAGGATACAGAATCTCGGGCTGAAATGGCTACGAAATATGTTCCACCACAAACTGGGGAAATTTCGGGACTTAACCCTCTAGGTTTGGTCAAGGAAATTAGTCGTTTCTTTGACTGGGCGCTTTAGAGAGGCATAGATTTTCTCTTTTATTTATTCCCTAGGGTGAGCATTTTTCAAGGGTGTGAAGTTAAATTCGTCGGCCAAATACGTCCCACAACACATTTGTCAAATACGTTCCACATACTGTAAAATTCGTTTTCAAATTAAATTAATTGATTTTTTAATAAAACAAACGCCAAATAAAATGTTTTTGTGAAAAAAGTAAAAATATATTAAAATATATTCCGAAAATAAATATGTAAAATAAAAATTAATTAAAATAAGTGTATACTCATAAAAAATGGTGGTTAAATATAAAATTTTCAAAAGAAAAAAATCGACACTTTGAGAAGACATGAATTGGGGTACCGGCATAGTGCGAGTAGCCCAGGACTAGTTCTTTCCAAAAACATATAGTTTATATGCAATTCCAGCTCTGGATAATTTTTACGAATTTTTGAAAAAACATAAAATTTTGCCAAAAAATCAGAAATTTTCAAGTGGCTCCAACGGGTATTTAGAGAAGACATGAATCGGGGTAGCGAAAAACTGGAAGTAGGCCAGGACTAGTTCTTTCCAAAAACATATAGTTTAAATGCAATTCCAGCTCTGGATAATTTTTACGATTTTTTAAAAAACACAAAATTTTGCCAAAAAATCAGAAATTTTCAAGTGGCTCCAACGGATATTTAGAGAAGACATGAATCGGGGTAGCGAAAAACTGGAAGTAGCCCTGTACTAGTTCTTTCCAAAAACATATAGTTTATATGCAATTCCAGCTCTGGATAATTTTTACGATTTTTTAAAAAACATAAAATTTTGCCAAAAAATCAGAAATTTTCAAGTGGCTCCAACGGGTATTTAGAGAAGACATGAATCAGGGTAGCGAAAAACTGGAAGTAGGCCAGGACTAGTTCTTTCCAAAAACATATAGTTTATATGCAATTCCAGCTCTGGATAATTTTTACGAATTTTTGAAAAAACGTAAAATTTTGCCAAAAAATCAGAAATTTTCAAGTGGCTCCAACGGGTATTTGGAGAAACATGAATCGGGGTAGCGGAAAACTGGAAGTAGCCCAGGACTAGTTCTTTCCAAAAACATATAGTTTATATGCAATTCCAGCTCTGGATAATTTTTACGAATTTTTGAAAAAACATAAAATTTTGCCAAAAAATTAGAAATTTTCAAGTGGCTCCAACGGGTATTTAGAGAAGACATGAATCGGGGTAGCGAAAAACTGGAAGTAGCCCAGGACTAGTTCTTTCCTAAAACATATAGTTTATATGCAATTCCAGCTCTGGATAATTTTTACGATTTTTTAAAAAAACACAAAATTTTGCCAAAAAATCAGAAATTTTCAAGTGGCTCCAACGGATATTTAGAGAAGACATGAATCGGGGTAGCGAAAAACTGGATTTCAGATATTCTAAGTTGTAAACCCTTAGAAATAGACCCGTTTTACATTCATCTATTCTCTTTACCTATTTTTCTTTTTTAATTTCTTGTCTTATTGTAGTATTTTTGCTTGTCTGTTTCTGAATCGTTTTTGAAGGGAATCACAATGGAATTACAATGGTCTCATATAGGATTTACACTGTTGTTTTTAAACATAAACATAAAAATAATGTTCATAAGATTGCAAATACCTTCGGAATCTAATGATTTCTAGATGTTTAATATTTTAAAACAACAAAATCAAAATTATAATCATATTATAAACAGAGATATGAACAATATGAAAACTTTTCATAAGTAGAAATTTAGAACCGATTTTGGTCTATATAGGCGAAGTTATGAGAAATATTAAATTTATTATTATTTGTTATGATCGGGCCTCATTTGACACTAGCCCCAATACGAACTCCCCTATATAAAACAGCACCTTAGCTTAATCGTGTAAAACAGTTTCTCTGAAGATTCAATATTCTGTTGTATAGTTTAAAAGGCTAGTGACCACTCCACACTGGAATCGTATAAACACCAATTAAAGCAATTCGAACAGCTTGACTGTCGATATACAAAAGTTCGAATATCAATATGCCCGTTTTTGGCATTTTTTTTTAAGTTTTAAGGAAATTTACGTTTACATGTTGCATCATAGAAGCCACACTCATCACTCTCCTCCACCCTTTGTTTCAGAGACATCAGTGTAAGCATTTTACGATCCACTTATCTCAATTGTATTCTTTAGCAAGGAATACATTTCTTTATTGTTTATAAAATTTTAGATTTGTTTATACCACTATGTAGGGTATAAACGTTTTAATAATAGCATTCATACTGTCACTTTTCAAAAAAAAATAATTTGAAGAGATTAAAAGGTTGTGATATATAATGATGACAAACATATATAGTTATAGTAGAGACTTTAAATGTTTGTATTAATTGTCATATAAATATCTAGTATAAAGTTTATAAATTGTAAGGCTATTATAAAAATTAGTAAAGCTAATAAAAATATAATAATTTCTTAAATTTGACGTTTTTCTATTATTTAAAAGAAGATAACAATTAATATTAATAATATTTTATGTCAAATTCAAAATATGTTGATTAATTAACTAATATTTAGTATTCAAAACTTAACAAGTTAAGCGCTACTTTCGAGGCAGTGGTAATGTAGTTGTATTAGATATAATTTTGACTTTTTACAGCGACCATCAAAAAAAGATGGCGGTATATTGATTTTGTCATTCCTTTTGTAACCGAACATCGAAATATTGATCATAGAACCACAAAAATTCCAAGACGATCTAGCCAAGTCTGTCAGTTGAAAGCACGATAGAGCCCGAACGAAAAGAGCTAGAGGGTTGAAATTTGTTTTCACAAATATTTGAAATTGACAATAAATAAATTAAAATAAATAATTCTTTACCTCGAATTTCATTAGGGACTATACGAAAACATGGATAGGTATTGTCCAAATGATCCAAATTCTCTATACAAAATTTTATGAGAATCGGTCCATAATTGATCGTTTTTATATGGTTCCCTCTAAAAAAATTACTTTAACGATCATTAATTGACCATACACTCTTTAGAGATTTATTTTAACATACATTAAATATAAGAGTATAGCTATGAACTTCGAATGGAAATTAACATCAGAATGAATTTATATTAAGATTAACTAATCTGATTATTAATTGACATTTGATTGCCAACTCAAAAATCCGTTCTTACTTATTGATTCTAAATTTTGTACGAAGTAGGTCTGCTTGATCAAGGTAATTTCCTTCGTGAAATTACGGATTATGATATCACGACCCTAGACTTCGGGGAAACACCTTTGATAGACTTCGGGGAAACACCCTAGACTTCGGGGAAACACCTTTGATAGAATTTCCAACTAGGAATGATTGGCTTGTACCCGATAGACTGTTTGGTGAGATGACAGGGAAATGATGGTAAAACCACCCATTTGTCACTATAATAGGATGATATTCGAAAGAATACGCGACATCATTAACCAGTCCTGGAATAGTAGATTGGATTGCAAAATATCAAAGGCCCTGTGGCCTAAACTTGGGTTCTACCAAAATACTTATAGGACTGGAAAGACGCTGTCTAAGGGTTTTCATAGGGTTTCTAACTGGACACTGCTCAGTTAGAACCTTTGTCAGTAAGTGGGACAGTAGTATACCGAACTATTGCATGTTATGCGAAGATGAGGAGGAGGTAGAGACGATCGAGCATATTATCTGCCAATGTCCTACAATACAAAACGTCAGGCTGAAATGGCTAGGGAATAGGTTCCACGGCGAACTGGGGGAAATTGCGGAACTTAACCCTCGCAAACTACTAGGTTTTGTCAAGGGAATTAGTCCCTTCTTTGACTGGATTTTATAGGAGGGCATGGATTATCGTTATTATTTATGATTATTTATGTTTCTGTTTTTTTATTATTATCTATTCACATATACTTTTTACCTATTTTCTTTCTTTCTTGTGTTGTTGTAGCATTTTTGTCTTCTCTGTTTTGAATCTTCACTTCTTGAAGGGAATCACAATGGACCTTATGGTCTTCGAGTAGATATACGACGTTTTTACGGTGTATAACCCTTTCCAACCTAACCTAACCTATTGATTCTAAGCTGCTAACTTTTCAAAAGTAATATTAAAGACTTGGATGCCAGCAATAAACATACTGATATACAGACAGACATCCCTGGATCATTAATAACAATAGCCGATAGTTTGACTCTAAGCATTTTGTAAAAAAAATAATTTAAAAAAAAGCTAAAATTTTTAAAAAGATTGTGCAATTCGAAGGCCAATATTTTTAAACTCTAATTAAACTGTAGAAAAGACAAACGCTATGACAATCTCAAATATACCAATCATACGAGTGTAAGGCGTTTAATAAATTATTGTTTATTTTTTTTCTGGCTGCTAATTATGCAATAACTTTTTCTTATGTACAATATAAGGAGTGAGATCGAAAAATTCTTAACACACGTTTTTCATTACATTTTTCAACCAAAGTATTATTTGATTTTTTGATCAAGTTACCTTTGAAAAACATGTCAGTTATTATGTGTAATGTCAATTATATTAATTTTTTTGTTAATCTGATTAAAATGAGTGACCAGAAAAATGTGCGTACTGAAATTATTAAATATTTTCAACTAAACCCAACTTGGTCTTACAAAAAGTTGGCCAAGCATAAAAAGGTCTGCCGTCAAACTGTTTCCAATGTTATTAAACATTACCGGGAGAACTTGTCAGTTGATAGAAAACCTGGTTAAGGTAGAAGGAATGGTCCACATGATGTTTCTAAAGCCAAAAAATAGAACGTATTTTCAAAAGAGCTCCCAACACATCCGGCAGGAAAGCAGCTCGGTTAGCTCAGTGCTCGGACTATTTGGTACGAAAAGTTAAAGCTAATGCAGGTTTAAAAACATACAAGGCTCAAAAAATTCCTGACAGGAATGCTGCTAAAAATTTAGAGGCCAAAAACAGAGCACGGAAATTGAAGTCAAGTTTTATAAAAAAAATATTCTTGCTGCATAATGGATGACGAAACGTATGTTCTGGCAGATTTTTCGCAACTTCCAGGTCAAAAGTTTTATGTTGCTGATGCTCGAGGGAATGTTGAAGAAAAGTTTAGGACCCAAAAGCATACAAAATTTCCCAGAAAGTTCTTGGTATGGCAAGCAATATGCAGTTGCGGCAAAAGAAGCCAATCATTTGTTACAACGGGCTCTATAAATACCGAAATTTACATCAAGGAATGTTTACAAAAAAGGCTGCTTCCATTCATAAGACTTCATAATGTGTCCACTTATTTTTGGCCTAACTTGGCATCCTGTCACTATGGTAAACAAGCCCTTGAGTGGTACAAGAACAATAATGTGGTATTTGTACCAAGAGAGGCAAATCCTCCAAACTGCCCGGAGCTAAGGCCAGTGGAGAGATATTGGGCTCTTGTTAAAAGAGAATTGAAGAGTACAAAAAAGGTGTCCAAAAGTGTGGTAGATTTTAAACGGAGATGGACTACATGTTCGAGCAAAGTGACAGAAAGCACCATAAAAACGTTAATAGAAGGGTTTCCGAAAAGGGTTCAAAATTTCATCACTAGTGATTAAAACTATAAAAATATATATTTTTTTTTTGTTGTAAATTGTAATAATAATTTGAATCAAATAAAAAAAAAATAAAGCTGTAAGTTTAGTGGTTTCTTTTTTATAAACATATATGTATGTTAAGAATTTTTCGATCTCACTCCTTATGTATGTACCTTTGTAAAACACTGATGCATATTGCAATCTAAATGGCATTATTAAAAGAAAAATTTAATAACTTAAAAAGTATAAAAATTTTTCTCTCAACTTAATTCTCTAAACAACCAACAATTAAATTTAAATTAATAGATTTTCATTTAACAAAAATATACTACAACAAGTTTGTTATCAGCAATAATAAACATTGACATTAGTTATATTTTTAAATAACTGGCAATAAAAATATGAGTCATAAGTAAAAGATAAACAAAATATTCATATATACAAATGTACATATTAATACAATTGTCTACACGTTTATATTCACGTTTATTTAATTTTTATAAAATGTACTAATTTGTTTTTTTTCACTCTCTTTAGTTTTTCTATAAAATAGAAGAACTTTTTTATTTATTTAGATTAAAATAGAAAATTATTATAATTTAATAAAAATTATATAGAATTTCATCATACAATTGATAAAGGCATCCTTTTTTTCTAGGTTCTCTTTTGCAAATACATATTCTACACAAAAACAATATTTTAACCGGCAAACTGTGTCATCATCAGATGACACAAATACTCTATATATTTTTATATAAGTTTGCTTTTATCTACCCTTTTAGTTTTGCTGGAGGGAATGAATATGAATGCTTCTTGGTCATACAAAAGGTGTGATAAATTTTGTGTGTAAACTTAGTAGAGTGTATAAGCAGATAGATATAGGTATGTATACTCTCTATAAAGTGTAAACATGTCTGTTGTCCATATCAAATAAGAAAAGTACACATCAGCTTTTTCTCAAAGCCGGTATTGAAAATTTAACAATAACAAAGCAAAAGTACAATAAAAGGGATTTGTTAAGATTTTTTTTTTTAATTTTGGATGAAAAGAGAAGAATCGCTAATACCGGCCAATAAATTTTGCGCATGGCATTGTACACCGTCTCATCATCATCAGGTGTTTATTTTTATGTTTAGGGGAATGAGTAAAATAAATACGTTAGCAAAACAAAACAGAAATAAAATAAAAAAAAAAATAACAACAAATATAATATATTATTAAAACAAGTGTTCCATACTTAACTGGACGGACGATCACAATAATATTTTGAATATTATTTAATTATAGAACGAAAACAAACACATGCAGTGCAAGTTATAGATAGCATTTTAGAATAGAAAATGAACAAATATAAAATTGTTTTAAATTTTTTTTTTTATAATTTTTTAAATTTTAAATTGTTTTTTTTATGTAATAAACACGTTTCTCTTTGATTTCCTGTAAAAGGAGAATCGCAAAATAAAAAATTAAATTCAAATGAAATGGAGAATATTGTAACATTTTAAAGGTTAGAAATTAGTGCTGACACACATTGTTCACATTATTGTGGAGGTCAGTTTGTTGTTTTATTCGAAAGAAAGAAAGAAAAGTTCAAATATTTGCAAACAGTATTTTTCTAGTTCTAGTTTATACAATATTCAATAGAATAAATCATAGACTAGTCAATTAACTAGTGAAACTAGACTAGTGCCAATAGACAAGAATAATTAGATTATATAATAGATTAGTTTATATAAGGCCGGATCCACGGAAGAAAAAGGGAAATCCATTCCAAAGTAAAAAAAACTAAATCCATCCCTTCCCCCCAGATGCTCGAGCACACAGCTGGTTTAAATATACTAATCAATAGACATTTTCATAGAATAGACAATAGGCAATATCATAAACTTATCAATAGATTAGATCGTAGAGAGATCATAAGGTCCATTAAGATTCCTTTAAAAAAGTGAAGAATCAAAACAGAAAATCCAGGAAAAACACTACAACACAAGTATGAAAGAAAAAAGATAAAAAGGATATATGACTAGATAATTAAATAAATAAATAAATAAACAAATAATTGTGTATAGTAGAGCCTATAAAGCCCACTCAAAGAAATGGCTAATTCCCTTGAAAAAAAAACTAGTAGGCTGCGAGGGTTAAGTCGAGCAATTTCCCTCAGTTCACAATACAACCTATTCTCTAGCCATTTCAGCCTTAGGTTCTGTATCCTAGGACATTGGCAAATAATATGGTCGACCGTCTCTACTTCCTCCTCATCTTCGCATAACCTGCAATAGTCCGGTATACTATTGTCCCTCATAGGGCGGGTTTTACTGATAGAGATAATCTTCATTCTTTGGTTAAACCGAGTTTAATAGATGTTTCGTGTTTTTCAGTTATCAGTAAAGTTACTTATTATCTTAGTCTAACTGAGTGTAATTGGCCAATTAAACTCAAGTTATACTTAAGTGAGAAAACACAATTAACAAAAACAATAAAACAATGATTTCAGAAGAACAAAAACTTAATATTTTAAGTAAATTGCAATTTTCTGATTTGTTTTGTTTTTTTAATATTGTTTTAAATGTTTATTTAACATTTTTCCAAAATTTTTCATTTTACAAAAGTATTGTTTGCAAAAAACAGCTGTTAATTGTTTATGTTTTTGAATGAAAAGTTCGCAATACTAACAAAGTTAACTAAACTTAAATCTAAAACTGAAAAACACAATCATTGGTTAAAGTCCGCCTAAATTTTTTTCGAGTTTATTCTAACAGCAAGTTAAGCTTAGTTTAACTGAGGAGTAAGAAACCCGGCCTTACTGACAAAGGTTTAAACTGAACAGTGTCCAGTTAGAATACAGCGTCTATCCATACCAGTAAAGTATTTTGGTAGCACCAAAATCAAATTTTGGCCACAGGGCCTTTGATGTTTTACAATCCAATCTACTATTTCAGGACTGGTTAGTGGGTGGTTTTGCCATCCTTTCTCTGACATCTATGCCAAGGTTCAAAACTAATCTAGTTAGTTCGTCCGCAAACTCATTACCGAGCACATTACAGTGCCCTGGCATCCAATGTCCAGGCATTTTTGCAATCCACAACTAGGTGCGTCTACATTTAATAAAAAATTTTATAGACTAGTCGCTAAACTATTTCATACAAAAATAAACAGTAGTTCCTGCAATAGTCAATAAACTAGTTTATATACTAATTAATGGACTATTTCATATAATATTCAACAGAATAGATCATACACTTGTCAATATTTCATAGACAAGTCAATAGATTAGTTCATACATATGTCAGAAGTCTAGTTCATAGTTAAGCCAATAATCTAGCTTAAAAATCTGTCAATAAACTAGATCTAAGCCCTATCCATTAACTAGTCAATAAAATGTGCAATAAACTAGTTTATAAAGTGAGACTAAATGTTAGACTAGTTTGGAAACTAGTCAATAAAATAATTTAATAGATTGGTCAACGTTCATACATAGACTATCCCATAAACTAGATCATTTATTAGGATCTAGTCCATAGACTAGGGGTCTTGTTAAAAACTTTTATCAAAGGATTATTATAGAATTTTCATACAAAATATGTTCTATAAACCTTTGATAAATGTTTACGAATAAGTCATTAGATCATTAACTAGGCAATAGACTAGTCCATAAATTGGATCACTGACTGAACTCTAGACTAGTCTATTAAGCAATCTATACAACACTTTTGCTCATAAACCTCTTCATTTATTATAGAATTTTGCAGACAATTTTCTTTTTAACTAAAGCATTTGGGAACCTCTGTCGCAACCAACACAATACAACGTCAATTTTTAAACTAAAATAAAACCAAAACTAAGTACTTTTCATATACAAGTTATTAAAATTGTTTAGATTGTTTTATCACAATAGTTAGAATTAGTATTAATTAGTAGATACACAAAATACCACATAATTTATGTACGTATGTATTTGCAAATAAACAAAAACAAATTAAACTAGAAAACTTGCTTATGTGGAAATAGAAGAAAGCAAAAAATAAAATAAAAATAGATAATTCAACGGATATGCAGAACAAAACAAAAGTGTAAATAAAAATAATAACACAAAATAGACAACCTTTAAATGAAAACAGACAGACCGAAACGCACACACGTACATATAGAACATACAGATTTAAAACTACCAGAAGTTTCCATTTGAAAATGTGAGCCCCCCAAGTAAAAAAGATAAAAACTGACTTGGACTTACCTTCTGCCAATTGTCCTTTCATCGGATTCATCGCAATACGGTATCGCCGGTCGATTTTTCGTTACCAGCTGACCATTGTTATCATTCACAGTTTCAGTAGTTGGGGTAAGAGAAGGAGGTGCAACTGGTATGCCTTTTTCAAGTGATGGGGTCGATGGTAATGATGATGATGATGATGTTGTTAATGTAGGTTCAATGGTAGAGGTTGCTGCAGCAGCAGCAACAATTGACGCCAACATGGTGAGATGCAAAAGTGATTTGCGACAGTTGCGTACCACATTCAAATCATGTTGAATGCCCATAGTTCTTCTTACGACAACGGTTTGAAATTTTGTAGACCGTCGTTGTCTCCTCCACGAAGAGACAAATACAACATTCAAAATAGTTTTTCTTCGTTTAGCAGCTGACTCGTTCTAGTTTGCAACTACAAGAAGACAATAATAATCACACACAATCACTGAGAGTATTTTTTTTTTATTAAAAAGCGCGAACAATTAACTAACACAGTGGTGGAACAGTAAGGAAATTTAATTCAAAAGCAATTATGATAATTTGAAGAAACACAAGAATATTGTTGTTATTTTTACTTTTTTTAAACTTTTTCCTATTTCTTAGTTTCGTATGCGTTTTGTCAAATCAAACTACGTGTATGTGGGTAAGAGCAAAAAAGCACGAAGACGGAATGTTAAAATTGGAAATTCGTTGTATTTGTACTTTGGAGCACCCATCAAAAACCACGACCACATTAAAAAAGACGTCGATTTTGTCAGTGCTCTTCTAGGCATTACTTTATGCTTTTTACAAATATAACACAATTGTTTTACTATATTAATTACAATTATAAACACGGCAGGGTTATAATATTCAATTTCGTTAGTTTAAAATCTTAAAAAAAAAACACTTTTTCGAAAGAAAAATTGTAAAAAAGAACGTCTTCTACAATACCTACAAGAAGAAAACAAACAGGGGGATTTTTGGCAAACTTTTTTCAGAGTTGCATAAAAAGGTACTTTTTTGTGTATACACGTGGAAAAGTACATAAAAAATGTAAACAAAGCAAAAAATACGCAAAAAACGTAAACAAAGAGAAAACAAACAATAACAAACTAATTGATTTATTTCTAAAATATTGAATTATTGATATAAAATGAAATATATTGACTGTGCACCAAAATAAACTAGGCCGATCGATAGGGAACCGGAAAATGAATGGATTCTAGTATTTTTTTCATTTCTGGGTACTTGCTATTATATATTATGAAGCAGCAAACTCTGAGATATTTAACAAAAAGTTTTTTGTTAATAAAAATTTAAATATACTTTGTGCAATAAAACAGAAATATGTAATCGATAGAAAATCGGAAATGAATCGACCTCCTTATTGATTTTTGTTCTTCGTACTTGATATCGGCTGTTGGGATGCAACAAACTTTGAGTAACATATTAAAAAGTATTTATACTTAAAAAATAGATAATATTGTGTGTGCACCAAAACAGCCAACAGTGATCGATAGAGAATCGATTAACGAATCGATCCATATATTCATTTTTTTCCGAAGTACTTTTTATTGGACGCTAAGACGCAACAAACTTTGACATATTGCAAAATCTGCCGAAAATGAGGAAAGAGTTTTTATACAAAAAAATTGTAAAATATTCCGTGTGCACCAAAACAGCTAATAGTGATCGATAGAGAATCGATTAACGAATCGATCCCAATACTCACTTTGTCCCGGAGTACTTTCTATTGGACGTTGTGACGCAACAAACTTCGGTAACTTCACAAAATCTGACAAAAGAAGAGAAAAAGTTTTTATACAAAAAAATTTTAAAATATTCCTTGTGCACCAAAACAGCTAATAGTGATCAATAGAGAATCGATTAACGAATCGATCCCTATACTCATTTTTTTCCGGAGTACTTTCTATTGGACGCTGTGACGCAACAAACTTCGGTAACTTCACAAAATCTGACAAAAGAAGAGAAAAAGTTTTTATACAAAAAAATTTTAAAATATTCCGTGTGCACCAAAACAGCTAATAGTGATCGATAGAGAATCGATTAACGAATCGATCCCAATACTCACCTTTTTCCGAAGTACTTTCTATTGGACGCTGTGACGCAACAAAATTCGGTAACTTCACAAAATCTGACAAAAGAAGAGAAAAAGTTTTTATACAAAAAAATTTTAAAATATTCCGTGTGCACCAAAACAGCTAATAGTGATCGATAGAGAATCGATTAACGAATTGATCCCAATACTCACTTTTTCCCGGAGTACTTTCTATTGGACGCTGTGACGCAACAAACTTCGGTAACTTCACAAAATCTGACAAAAGAAGAGAAAAAAGTTTTTATACAAAAAATTTTTTAAATATTCCTTGTGCACCAAAACAGCTAATAGTGATCGATAGAGAATCGATTAACGAATCGATCCCTATACTCATTTTTTTCCGGAGTACTTTCTATTGGACGTTGTGACGCAACAAACTTCGGTAACTTCACAAAATCTGACAAAAAAGAGAAAAAAGTTTTTATACAAAAAATTTTTTAAATATTCCTTGTGCACCAAAACAGCTAATAGTGATCAATAGAGAATCGATTAACGAATCGATCCCTATACTCATTTTTTTCCGGAGTACTTTCTATTGGACGCTGTGACGCAACAAACTTCGGTAACTTCACAAAATCTGACAAAAGAAGAGAAAAAGTTTTTATACAAAAAAATTTTAAAATATTCCGTGTGCACCAAAACAGCTAATAGTGATCGATAGAGAATCGATTAACGAATCGATCCCAATACTCACCTTTTTCCGAAGTACTTTCTATTGGACGCTGTGACGCAACAAAATTCGGTAACTTCACAAAATCTGACAAAAGAAGAGAAAAAGTTTTTATACAAAAAAATTTTAAAATATTCCGTGTGCACCAAAACAGCTAATAGTGATCGATAGAGAATCGATTAACGAATTGATCCCAATACTCACTTTTTCCCGGAGTACTTTCTATTGGACGCTGTGACGCAACAAACTTCGGTAACTTCACAAAATCTGACAAAAGAAGAGAAAAAAGTTTTTATACAAAAAAATTTTTTAAATATTCCTTGTGCACCAAAACAGCTAATAGTGATCGATAGAGAATCGATTAACGAATCGATCCCTATACTCATTTTTTTCCGGAGTACTTTCTATTGGACGTTGTGACGCAACAAACTTCGGTAACTTCACAAAATCTGACAAAAAAGAGAAAAAAGTTTTTATACAAAAAATTTTTTAAATATTCCTTGTGCACCAAAACAGCTAATAGTGATCAATAGAGAATCGATTAACGAATCGATCCCTATACTCATTTTTTTCCGGAGTACTTTCTATTGGACGCTGTGACGCAACAAACTTCGGTAACTTCACAAAATCTGACAAAAGAAGAGAAAAAGTTTTTATATAAAAAAATTTTTAAATATTCCTTGTGCACCAAAACAGCCAATAGTGATCGATAGAGAATCAGTTAAGCAATCGATCCCTATATTCATTTTTTCCCGGAGTACTTTCTATTGGACGCTGTGACGCAACAAACTTCGGTAACTTGAACTTACTAACTTCACAAAATCTGACAAAAAAGAAATAAAAGTTTTTATCAAAAAAAAAAAAAAAAAAATTAATATTCCGTGTGCACCAACACAGCCAATAGTGATCAATAGAGAATCAATTAAGGAATCGATCCATTTTTTCCGGAGTACTTTCTATTGGACGCTGTGGCGCAACAAACTTTGACTTCACAAAATCTGACAAAAAAGAGGAAAAAAATTTTTACAAAAAAAAAATTAAAATATTCGATTAAGGAATCGATCCCTATATCGATTTTCAAATCCTAATAAATATGAAGAATATTATTTAGGACTGTCATTTGTTAGATTTAAACATATGTAATTTTACAAAAATAATTTCGAAAATAAATTTTAATATAGATATTTCATTTTCATTTATTCCTACCTAAGCAAACATCTGGCAACATATTGAATAACTTAAAAAGCTCTTTTCCCACTAAGTATCATTCTATATTGAATGACAGATATCAAAAGAACTTGAAGAACTCGCGCCTGCTTTTTATTCCGTGCAGAATTCTGGTGATTTTGGATGAGCAATTACTACCTTTGATTCCTGTTTTTAAAATGATGTCTGTAGTAAAAGCAGACGGTGAGATGAATTTTAACCATAAACATTGACCAAAAGCAGACAGCAAATAGATGGCGATCCAAAGATTTACTGCATTTGCAACAAATGATGCCTTGTTATTGGGGAATTGCTCAATGTTATGACGCAACCGATAATCTATGGACGCAACAAACAATTAAATTTAACATTGTGATGTCCCAGGTGAGGACAATGAAATGCATTACATTGGAGTAATCCCAAAACTACTCCCTTGCTGAAATTATGAGAGTGCATGGTCCACATGAAATGCAGGTTGTTAAAAAAAAAGAAAACATGATTCATCCATGTTACATATGTTACAGCAAGTATCCTGAAATATGCAAAAATTATTGGAGTACACAATATTGGAGTACATGATCCGTTTAGTAGTCCTGACAAGGATAATATTTATTTCTCGACATGCATTATATGGCACCATGGTTTATTCCAATAATTTTAGCAAGGGAGTAGTTTTGAGATCACTTTGATGTAATGCATAGATAAGGTGGTTCTCACCTACAACATCACAATGTTAAATGGAGTATGTTTTTTCCATATATTTGGATAAGTTTTGTACCAGTCCTAGTCGTTTAAGGAGTACTCTTTACATACATGTGCGAAGTAGTCACAATTTTTACAGGGTATTAATTGAATTTATTGGCACAAAAAGATTTTAAATTTTTTTAGTACAAAAATGTTTTCATTAATTTGGAGTTGTTCAGTTTGTTGCGTCCATAGATTATCGGTTGCGTCATAACATTGAGCAATTCCCCAATAACAAGGCATCATTTGTTGCAAATGCAGTAAATCTTTGGATCGCCATCTATTTGCTGTCTGCTTTTGGTCAATGTTTATGGTTAAAATTCATCTCACCGTCTGCTTTTACTACAGACATCATTTTAAAAACAGGAATCAAAGGTAGTAATTGCTCATCCAAAATCACCAGAATTCTGCACGGAATAAAAAGCAGGCGCGAGTTCTTCAAGTTCTTTTGATATCTGTTATTCAACATAGAATGATACTTAGTGGGAAAAGAGCTTTTTAAGTTATGTTGCCAGATGTTTGCTTAGGTAGGAATAAATGAAAATGAAATATCTATATTAAAATTTATTTTCGAAATTATTTTTGTAAAATTACATATGTTTAAATCTAACAAATGACAGTCCTAAATAATATTCTTCATATTTATTAGGATTTGAAAATCGATATAGGGATCGATTCCTTAATCGAATATTTTAATTTTTTTTTGTAAAAATTTTTTTCCTCTTTTTTGTCAGATTTTATGAAGTCAAAGTTTGTTGCGCCACAGCGTCCAATAGAAAGTACTCCGGAAAAAATGGATCGATTCCTTAATTGATTCTCTATTGATCACTATTGGCTGTGTTGGTGCACACGGAATATTAATTTTTTTTTTTTTTTTTGATAAAAACTTTTATTTCTTTTTTATCAGATTTTGTGAAGTTAGTAAGTTCAAGTTACCGAAGTTTGTTGCGTCACAGCGTCCAATAGAAAGTACTCCGGAAAAAAATGAGTATAGGGATCGATTCGTTAATCGATTCTCTATTGATCACTATTAGCTGTTTTGGTGCACAAGGAATATTTAAAAAATTTTTTGTATAAAAACTTTTTTCTCTTTTTTGTCAGATTTTGTGAAGTTACCGAAGTTTGTTGCGTCACAACGTCCAATAGAAAGTACTCCGGAAAAAAATGAGTATAGGGATCGATTCGTTAACCGATTCTCTATCGATCACTATTAGCTGTTTTGGTGCACAAGGAATATTTAAAAAATTTTTTTGTATAAAAACTTTTTTCTCTTCTTTTGTCAGATTTTGTGAAGTTACCGAAGTTTGTTGCGTCACAGCGTCCAATAGAAAGTACTCCGGAAAAAAATGAGTATAGGGATCGATTCGTTAATCGATTCTCTATTGATCACTATTAGCTGTTTTGGTGCACAAGGAATATTTAAAAAATTTTTTGTATAAAAACTTTTTTCTCTTTTTTGTCAGATTTTGTGAAGTTACCGAAGTTTGTTGCATCACAGCATCCAATAGAAAGTACTCCGGTAAAAAATGAATATAGGGATCGATTCGTTAATCGATTCTCTATCGATCACTATTAGCTGTTTTGGTGCACACGGAATATTTAAAAATTTTTTTATATAAAAACTTTTTCTCTTCTTTTGTCAGATTTTGTGAAGTTAACGAAGTTTGTTGCGTCACAACGTCCAATAGAAAGTACTCCGGAAAAAAATGAATATAGGGATCGATTCGTTAAACGATTCTCTATCGATCACTATTAGCTGTTTTGGTGCACACGGAATATTTTAAAATTTTTTTGTATAAAAACTTATTTCTCTTTTTCGTTAGATTTGTGAGTTTGTCAAAGTTTGTTACTTCACATTATCCGATAGAAAGCACCCTGCAAAAAAATCAATACAGAGATCGATTCCTTAATCGATTCCCTATCGATCACTATCGTTCATTTTGTTGCACAATTTATTGTTTTCAATTTATTCCAACATTTAAAAAATTTTATAAATACAGCATTGCCTTTTGTTATGGTTTGTTTTCTTTTGTTTACATTTTTTATGTAGTTTTAACACGTGCATGCAGAAAAAGTACCTTTTTTGCAACTCTGAAAAAAAGTTTGCCAAAAGTGAAAAAAGTTTGTTAAAAAGTTTGTTTTCTTAATAGGTATTTCTACAATTCAGAGTTTCACAACTAATAAAAATCACAATATGTCAAATTGACAATTTGTCAATATGTTTAGGAAGTGTTTGGTATTTGTAAAAAATACAACCATGTTAGTGGTGAAATTCGATAAATTGGTTATTGTTTAAAAATAATATATTAATATATTTTCAGATTTTTAAATATTTATAATTGTATTTTTTTAATTTATTTGGGTTAACATTCAGATTTATAGATTTCATACATTTATTTGAAGTTAAATGTAATAATTTTTCTATAAAATAATATCTTAATTAAATGTAACGAAATATCTAGAAATGTCCAGGTTAAAATAGACTGTCAAACTGAGTATTTCGAGGAGCAGTTAAACTAAAGCTTAGTTAAAAAAGTTAAACGTTCATATACAGTGGCCCTGAATTAGGAAGCCTATCGTTGTTTACTGACGAAACTAATTTTTTATTCCAAAATCTCATAATAAAATCAACCTAATGCTTATAGAACGTCAAAGCGAGAGCCTCTAAGACATCTATCGCGTTGTTCACATGTAGGTAAGACATGGGGAATTAGTCCCAAGACTGCAAAATGGATCTTCGACATGGTTATAAAGATTATTCTGATGTAGCTTCGGAAAAAATCCACCTGCTGCAATTATACTGAAGGAATAATCCGTGCTTCTGCACTAATGATCACTGGTGCGATCACCACATGCATTGTTCACACTTATGTAATGGTTGCCTGCCGATCTGATGGTCCATCAACTAGTATTAAACCAGACAGTCAGACTTCAAGCTGTCTGACGATTACTGCAGCATCCTACAGACTGAAATCTCAGCTATAAAAAAGTGATTGACTGCATGAGGTACTATAGGATATTCAATGTTAATATCAGAATTTATACTGACAGTAAACCTGCTGTCAGTACATCGAACCAGTCTGAACTATTACTGCAGCGTCCTACAGACTGAAACCTCAGCTATAAAAAGAGCGATTGACTGGATGAGGTACTATAGGATATTCAATGTTAATATCAGAATTTATACTGACAGTAAACCTGCTGTCAGTACAGCGAACCAGTCTGAATGTCGGTGTCTCTTGACGAGATGGCGAAACATTTGTGCCTGTATCTACTCTGGGTACCGGGTCTTCTAATATTCCCGGCAATAGAAAAGCGGACGAACTAGCAAAAAATGGTTCACGCATTCACATAGGAGATACTGACATACTAGTTGGTGTTGTAAGGTCTCTATGGTTCTGCTCAGACCAGATGGTCATCACATCTACATCAAGAAAGACCTGGCCTCTCTATGATGAGCAAAGGTCCTTTTGTTTGAGGGGGCTTTCAAGGATGAGACTACGTATACAGGTAGCAATCCTAACAATGCATTGTACTATAGGTGCGCATGCAAGAAGACTAAATCTTCCATACAATGACTATTGCAAAGTGAGGACGAAGTGGAAATTGTAGAACACTTTCTCTGCCTCTGCTTCTAGGCAGTCCAACATTGCAGGAACTTACGACTCTATCTAATATTGAAATACATAAGATAGAAACGTTCATTCGTGCCTCTGGCTCGTTTAATATCATGTTAATAACGGTCTTGTAATGTCCCATAGGTTGGTTTTCTTTTTGCAGAATCCGCTATAGGGTATCACAACGGGACCATTAAGTGAGTCGGTCAAATATCATTCCATTTACTGCATGCATACCGTTTGATGGTGGGTATATAAGTTTCGACATGAGTTGTTATTCAGGTCCGAGTTTGGGAACAACTCTTGCGTCATCGTTTTTATTTCTTAAGGACGATCAGGCTTATGCTTGTTGCTGGGCTTTCTACATAATTACTTCTTACTCCACACTAATTTATTTAATGCACTACTTCGTATAACTGTTATAAGTTATGCGTTGTCTTCATTAAACGCGTGTTTATACCCTTTATTGGCTTAGAATCATTTTCTGAGTCGATTAAGCTATGTCCGTCCGTCCCTCTGGCTAGCTGTCCATGTAAACTTTGTGCCGCAATTTTCAAGATAATTGGATGAAATTTGGCACACACGCTTCTTTTGGCCCAAGGACGAAGCCTATTGTAAATGGTTAAAATCGGTCCATTATTTCGACTAGCCCCCATACAACCGTACCCCCCAAATATGGCCTTTTGGCTTATAATTAATTTAAATGATCCATTATGTTAACAAAAGTCGACAAAACTTATTTTTCTAGAACTTTAAATGACACTACCGATTTTTATAATGATCGGGCTTCATTTGACCCTATCCCCCATACAAACTTCCCTTCAGAAAATGACTTAAAGGTCAAAATTCACTTACAAACACTAATAACTCTTTTAAATTCTACATAAATAATATTGAAGAAGACTTAACTCCCCCAACCAACATTTTTAAGAATAGGGCCACATTTTGCCCTACTCCCCTTTAAGCCCTCTTAAAAAAATCTCTTTTTTGCCAAAAAAAAGTAAAAATATTCCGAAATAAAGTTAAAAAAATAAACCAAATGCTTTATTTTTTTAAATAATCCCCATTTTTAACATACATACTGACTGGTGTAGGGTACTTTTGACGAAATTAAGTTCGGATGCTCCAACTTCCTATAAAAAGGTATAGATCATTTGGTGGGGTTTTCTCTGGACACACATGTGATAAACTGGCAATATGAGTGCTTAATGCATCGAGATCCTTATTAAAACCAAAAAAAGCTTCGGCATAGTCGAATATAACACTCTTGCTTGTTAATTATTGTATTTCTTTTACTTTTTATTTGAATACCATTAATAATTATGAAAATAACTTAAGATAAGAGTTTCAACAAAGATTTTTTCCTGGTAAAATAAAATTATAATAAAGTATGTTTTCTAAACATTGGTAAATTAATCCAAAAAAAAAAAAATATTTGTAATAAGTTAAATGATATAAAAAGTACTAGAATAAATTGATACATTTATTTTGAAAAAATGAAAAATAGAAAAAAAATACAATTTTCCAGACCAACTGCAGTGCATAAAATAAAGAGGTGGTCCACAGAAAATAAATAATTTATTTTAATACATACTAAACATAAACTTACGAAATATATTATTATTATTATTACTAGTAAATACAAAATAATAAAAAGAAAAAAATAAAATAAACAAATCCTAGAAAGAAATATATATTTGTAAAACTAAATGTTAATTTTTGTTTTATTTTATTACTCCGTTAACAATTGGATATTGTTTTGTTTGTTCTTTAGATAAAATTGTTTTTAATTATTTTCACGTTTCTTGCAATTTTCAATGCAGTCATTAAGGTGTTTGCTAAAGGCTTCAGCCAATTCCACCTTTTTGAAACGCACCGCTAGTTTTTCCAATTCTCCCTCATTGGATTCGGCATAGTTTAATGTAGCCCAAACAAAACTTTTGGGATTGTTATTCATGTTGTTGAAATGAAAATCAGCATTGACTGCATGATTCAAGACCAATTTATGAATTTGTTCACGACGCATAACCAGGCGATAACTTTGTTTGGCTGGATGTAGTAAAAGTTTTAATTCACCCACACCTAGAAAGACAAACAAAAAATATTAATGATTTACTTTAAAATTAAAAAAAAAAAAACTATCTAACAAACTTACCTCTCTCTTTCCATTCTTTATTGGTGGCATCCCAACGATATAGTACAGCTCGCTCTCCAAACAATTTGGTTTCCTCCTCTTCACCAGTGCTGACCACCACCTCATTGGGTAATTCTATGATGGGATCATAATGAGGATCATAGTTTTCTTCATTATCATCACCGCCTCCTTCACCACCGCCTACACTTTTTTGCGATTCATTTGCTTTCGTTGTGGAAGCATTTTTATCCGAAGCATCTAATTCTGCTTGAGGTTTTGAGAAATTGGAAAAAGCATTTTGATGTGTTAAACCAATAAAGCCTCCAGGGCCCGGCTTATCAGTAGATTTTGTAAAGGAGTTAGAATTTGAGCCGGCTTTCGCCAAACTGGCAAAATCAATTGAGGCTGTTGAGGTTTTTGATAAATCTACAAATGCGGATTTGTCACCAGTCTGTGGAGTATTTGCATTGGTTTTAGCTGCCAAACTGGCAAAGTCTACAGCTGCTGTTGATGTTTTACATAAATCGGCAAATGTAGTACCAGTTGCTACTGATGACGGTGTTGTATTGGTATCTTTTGCTAAGCTACCGAATGTAGGCAAAGCCGAGGAACTTGAGCCAAATATTGAACCTTGTGTATTATTCGAGCCGAATCCTCCAAAACCAGTTGTAGTATTAGTAGATGAGCCGAATATGGAATTGCCAGTGCCATTGCCGCCACTTTGTGTGGTATTACCAGAATTACCAAATATCGATTTGGTGGTATCATTAGCATTTGTGGCGGTAGATCCAAAAACGGGAGCCGAACTGCCGAATACAGGTTTTCCGCCAAATATTGGAGCAGAGCTTGTATTGGTACTACTACCACCAAAGATGGATTTGGTTGCTGTCTTATCTGCCGATGTAGTTGAAAAACTAAGGGTATTTTCTTTGGCTGATCCACCAAATATCGATCCACCGCCTACATTAGTTGTGGCGGTTGTTGCAGCTGAACCAAATAAGAATCCTCCTGAACCTGCTGTTCCAAATGTCTTGGCTTCTTCTGCTGGTTTAGTGGTACTATTCAGAGCTGCTGCAAATGAAAATGTGGTGTTTGCAGGTTTTTCTGTTGCTGAAGGGGTAAAAGCTGTAGAATTGGCTCCACCAAAACCAGAGAAAATACTATCATTCATTTTAGTGGTATCTGCCTTAACATTGGTTTTTGACAAAGGACTTTGCTTTAATAAAGTGCGATTTATAGTCGTTTTGTTGATGGTCAAAGCAGGCAACTCCATAACTTCCAATGGATTTTGTGTATCCTCCTTGTTAACAAATGATGATAGATTTTTAACATCAGCAAAAACAAACTTATCTGGATCACAACCTCTACAACCGGTACATGCTGGTTTAGTTGCAAAGAACTCATGGGGTAATTTCAATTTATCTGCCTTCTTTTTATCCTCTTCACTTATACCCATAGCTGTAGTTGATGCTTGTGTATTATTTGTGGGTGTTGCCATTGATGTATTGGCTGGTGACTCAATAACCTCTGCTGTTCCATCTAGAGCCTTTTTAACTGTTGCCATAAATTCTTCCGCCACTTCTTTGGTCTTAAAACGTAAGGAGAATTTTTCCAATTCAACCTCACCTTCACTGAAATCATTAACCACAAATAGCCAAGATTTATCATCCTTGCGCTTATAGTCAACATCTTCGTTGAGCACATGATTCAAACAGATTTTTAGAATTTGTTCACGTCTCATGACAACACGTAATTTTTTGTTCTCCTTGTGACGTAAAATTTTGACATTACCCAAACCTCTCTCTTTCCATTCGCCATCAATGAAACGATATAATTTAGCGCGATGTACATATAAAAGTTCTTCGTCTTCTTCGCCGGTTTTCACTTCAATCTTTGGATAATTTGACATGAAAATAATAAATAAAATAAATAAATGTGTTTGTGTTTCTGAAATTAAATAAGTTAGAATGACATATTCGGCTATAGACTAGACTAGACTAGACTAAAGACTAGACTAGAGTAGATAAGACTATAGACTACATTATAGACTAGACTATATACTAGACTATAGACTACAGACTAGACTACAGACTAGACTATAGATTAGACTATATACAACAGACTAGACTATATTCTATATTATAGACTAGACTAAACTATAGGCAAGACTATAGAATAGACTATATACTAGACTAAAGGCTAGACTATAGACTAGAGTATAGATTAGACTATAGACTAGACTATAGACTACACTAAAGACTATACTATAAAATAGACTATAGACTAGAGACTACACTATAGACTAGACTATAGACAAGACTATAGACAAGACTATAGACTAGACTATAGAATAGACTATAGACAAGACTATAGACAAGACTATAGACAAGACTATAGACTAGACTATAGACTAGACTATAGACTAGACTATAGACTAGACTATAGACTAGACTATAGACTAGACTATAGACTAGACTATAGACTAGACTATAGAATAGACTATAGACTAGACTATAGACTAGACTATAGAATAGACTATAGACTAGACTATAGACTAGACTATAGGCTAGACTATAGATAAGACTATAGACAAGACTATAGACTATATAGGCTATATACTAGACTATTTAATTTTACTCAAACACATTGAATTATTAATTATTCTACACTCGATTCATTACAATTGCAATGACTTGTATAAAAATGTTAAATTTAAAAGGAACTCAAAAACTTACCTTATCTGGCAATGGTATAACAGGTGTGAAATATGTATTATTCTCTTCCTCTTCATGATACTCGGCTTCACCATCATCATCACCGGCGCCACCATCAGCATCACCGCCAGCACCACCGAATTTCAAAGGACTTTTACCCGCCTTACCAGGACTCTTGGGTTTGAGAGTGAAACTAAATTCTTTCTTATCCAAAGAAAATGTATTTGGAGTAGATTCTCCGCCCGCACCAGGCATAGCTGGTGATTCCATAGCTTTGGAGGATAAACTAAAACTGAAAGTGGATTTACCCAAAGGTGCATTAGCTGTTGTCGAAGGAGTGCTATTTAATGTTGTAGAAGTTGCAGTGGGTGGTGTAAAAGTAAATGATTTAGAACTATCAGTAGCTGTTACAGGGGTAGCAGCAAATCCAAAACTGAATTTCGATGATGGATTGGAGAGTGCTAATATATTGGTATTGGCATCTTTCTTGGGAATAGTATCATCTTTAGGAGCATCGCAAGCACTGCAATAAACCACATCTGCTGTATTGGATAAATAACAACCCTGACATGTCCAAGATCCGGCTTTAGGTTTGAAAGCATCACCAAATCCAGCTGTAGCGGGAGCTTTGCCAGGTGTACTAGCCTCATTTGGTTTTGGTGTAGTACTAGCTGTAGCTGGAGAACCAAAACCGAAACTGAATTTTTGTGAAGGATTTGAAAGCGCTAGAATATTGGTATTGGCATCTTTTTTGGGAACGGTATCATCCTTAGGGGCATCACAAGCTTTGCAATAGATAGCATCACCTTCGTTGGACAAATAACAACCTTGACACGTCCAAGAACCAGCTTTTGGTTTGAAGGCATCACCAAATCCTCCGGCAGCAGGAGTTGCAGTGTCTTTCGATTTTGTGATACTGGTAGTGGCTGTAGGTGTACCAAATCCTAATGTAGGCTTACTAGTGACAGCTGGAGTTTGTCCTGCTGCTGGAGAAGCAGCGCCAAAACCAAAACTAAACTTAGTGTTGCTGCTGGTGGCCAAAATATTTGAGTTGGCTTCTTTTTTGGGAACCGTATTATCTTTAGGTGTATCACAAGCTACACAATACAATTGATCAGCAGGATTTGATATGTAGCAAGCTTCACAAGACCAGGAACCAGCTTTCGGCTTAAAAGCATCACCAAAACCTTTAGCTGGTTTAGCATCAGCAGATTCTTTCTTCTTTTCATTGGCTTTAGAAGTGGCCTCCTCACCATCACTGTTCATAAGGGCTTGGGCTTTTTGTATAGCTTCCAAGAATTGCGCACAAGTTTCGGGAAGTTTAAAACGTACCGTCAACATTTCAGTAACCAACTCATTCTCAGAAAAGTCCTGACCAGCCCACGATAAAGCGGTTTTTGAGTTTTTGGCATATTTGAAGGAAGTGTCTTTATATATACGTTGATTACAGCATAGCTTGTGTATCTGTTCTCTACGCATAACCAAACGTACTTTATTGATATCGTCTTTGTCCTGCAACAGTTTAATGTTGCCAAGACCACGTTCTTTCCATTCACCAGCTTCTTTATCAAATCGCAAGAGTTTAGCCCGATGTTCGAATAGTACCACTTCGTTTTCCTCGCCCGTATTCACTTCTACCAGATCTGGTAGCGGTATGACTGGATTAAATTGTGCTGTTGGTACATATTCGTCTTCATTGTCGGAAGCTGTAGATTTATTTAAGTTACTGGCATTGGCCGTTTCATTAACGGTAGTGGGTATAACAGCAGCAGATGTTGTAGTGGTGGTACTGGGTGTACTTGTGAATGGAGAGGTTGACAAGTTGCTAAAGATACTAGCGAAAGGTGAAGCAGTACTACTGGTGGTAGTGACTTTAGCCACACTTACAGCTGGTGTAACAGCTGTAGGTGCTGCTGCTGGCTTTCCAAAAGTAAAGTTAGCAAATGGTGAAGCTGTAGTCGAGTTAGTGGTTGCAGGTTTGTTTGGTGTCTCAGTGTTTGTGGAAGATTTTGTTGACAAATTAAGGCCGCTAAATAATGATTTTGAAGCTTGTGTGTTGGCAGCAGCAGTAGTAGCTGGCACTGGAGTTATGGGTTGACCAAAAACAGCTTTTCCTTGGCCAGCAAAACCGGTCTCGCTCTTTGGCGCTGGTGTACTGGTAACAAAATTGGTTACATTTGACTTGGCCAATGAAAATGGTGCCGTAGCATTTGATACCGCGGTGGTGACTTTAGGTTTTTCTTCCTTTTTAGTTGCTGTAACTGTTGTTTTTTCTTCAGCTTCTTTTTGGGCCTTTTTAAAGGCTTCCTGGAATTGTTTAGCTGTTTCGGGCAACTTGAAACGCACAAAGAATTTCTCCAATTGTAAAGATTCATCAGCAAAATCGTTAGCCGCCCATATAAAGCCCTTAGTTTCATTCTTGGGTACAGTTAAGACTAATTCGGGTGTAATGACATGATTGGCACAGATTTTATGGGTCTGATCACGTCTCATCAAAATGCGAGAACTACCCTCCTTATTTTTGAGTATCTTAATATCGCCAATACCACGTTCCTTCCACTCTTTATCCAAATGACGGAATAATTTAGCTCTATGGCAAAACATAACTTCTTCATCCTCTTCACCAGTGCGTACCTCTATTTCATCGGGCAGCGGAATAATGGGTTTAAAGTCAGGACGTGGATCGTATTCAATTTCCTCGTTGCCAGATCTATTAAAATCACTACCCACACTTTCAGAAGTTTTATTAAGGGTATCATTGGCTTGGGAAGCGTTGTTTGCTTGGGCAGCAGCTGCTGCAATTTGAGGTTTAAAGCTAAACGTTGAGGTAGCAATTGTGACACCAAATGTATTCGTAGTGGAGCTAACAGTGGTTGTTACTGTTTTATTGTTGGCCAATGGAGCTATTTCTTGTTGTGGTGGTGCTTGGCTTACTAAGCTTGGTTTAATATGATGAGAGGGTATGGTAACACTTAAAGGAGTTTGCTGTTGAGATTGTATAGGAATGCTATTGGGATTAGGTAAAGGATCAGAGCTAGTTATAACCACATTAGCGGGTGGACCCTTTTCCACGGGTTGGTTATTTAAAGTTTTATGGAATTGCATAGTAGTGGTTGGTGTTATATTTATTGGGGCGGTATTAGCAGCTGGTACTGGCATGCTCATAGATGTCGTATGGGTAAGGGGAGTGTTTGCATAGGTGGGTATGGTGGGAGGTGCTGCTGATATATTGGTGATATTGGGTGTGATTGATACCGGTGGCTGTTGCAACAAATTGTACAAATTGCTAGTTCTATTGGGCTCCACAGCTAAAGGTGCAGGAGGTTGGTTAGGTGGTGGTAATAAAGGTGTCGAGGATGCCTGCATATTGAAGTTCAAACCAGCCGGTGGTACTGGTACTGTAGGTTCCAAATACGGCAATGAAGGTAGAGGACCAGGGCGTTGGTTAATGGGTGGTGCTCCCGGTTGTGGTGTCATTATATAGGGATTGGGTTGATTGGGATGACCATAGAAGTTCATGGGATAATTATGTGGATTAGGTGGAAACATAGGGCTGTTATAAGCTGCCGCCTGCAAACGTTGCTGCTGTGCCATGAATGGTGAGTTGGACATCATGTTTGGCCCATTTGAAACACCACCCGCATTAGGAGCATATTGATTGGCATTTGTTTGTTGTTGCTGCTGATACAACTGTTGCTGCAAAGTGTCCTCGATAAGATACAAATCATCTAAAACATTAGAGGCATCATCCCTAGAGGGTGGATTTGAAGAAATTCTCATTTTCTTCATGGCATCTTCAACACTGGAGAGTTTTTCTTTTAAGCTAGAAATTTCCTTGGTAACATTACGTAATTCCGGTTTAAGAGTCTCCATAATTTCATCTTTGAGCATGGTCAAAGTGTTGGCCATTTGTTTTACTAGATTTTCCATTTCCAGATTGTGTGAAGACATTAAAGCATTGGCATTGGATATTGTTTCACGTCTAGCACGAGTAGAATTCATGATAGAACCAGACGCTAAGATCGGGTTTTCAGCATAGAAATCTTCTTCGGCATCTTCATAAGTGCTGGAATTGTTGTGTATTGAATTGGGACTGAAAACAGTGTTGGAATCGTTTAGATAACGTGCTGAGGCCTGTTGTAGTCTTTTGATTTCGCTGTGTATGACGGAGTTAAGAGGATGATTGGGATCTGCATGAGCACTGCTTTTCAGTAAAGCTAAAGTTTGATTGAGACAATCACTGGCACGATCCAAATACATGCGTTTAGTCTTTTTAGGAGTCTTGCTGGCCTCGTCGAGTTTGCGATAAGCCTCGGCTTGTAAATAGGTGGCAAAGGGCAGTTGTATACCTGTCAATTCTTCAATTAAATCCTCATATTCGGATTTTTTGAAATAACGTGTTGCCAAATATGAAACAGCATCTTCTGCTGCAGCGGCTAAATCACGTTCAGCGGCCGAACTTTGAGACTTAGCGTACTTGAAATATTTGCGGAAGGGTTCCAAAACGCCCTTGTTATGCATTTTCATCATATTCAAACCATATTTATAGATTGATTCGGCTCTGGCTTCAAGGAATGCCTTTTCTATGGGTTTTACAATATCTTGGGCTCGGGCCACAAACAATTGTCCCAATTTGAATACAATAGCCATGTCTAACTTGGGTCCATTAATGCCTCTAACAGCCTCGATGCCATACTGCAAACTAGCTCTCAGTTCAGCCAAATCACTGCCATTGCTTAGATTTTTGTACACCATATACGCAGCTTGCCACCACTGTGACTGCTCTTCCGAACACAGCAGATTCTGTATATTAACAAATGGCAAAATTTTAGGTTTACCAGCAGCAGTGCTATTGCCTGACTGATAGTTATCAAAGGCTTCTCTATCCACCTCCAAAGCTCTCTTGGCCTGTATTGTGGCAGCATAAAGGAAACTATCAACATCCAATTGATTTAAGGATTCGGCTCCACAGAACGATAGATTTTGTGTGGAGAAATTTAAACCACTGAAATATTTGGCCTTTACATAAGCCAAATTCTCATTTCCCAGACACAAATAGACCATGTGTTGCAAAGACTGTGGTCTTAAGTACTGGGCAGCATCTTCATAACGTTCTATATCAGCATATGTTGGCAATTCGTACAGAGGTTCACTCAGTTTAGGACTTTTGGCAAAAAGAGATGATTGTTCTTTAACCTTTTGGTCACTGTTGCAGAATAATAAAGCAAAAATATTTTTCCTCCATTGCCGATCACTGCAAGTTTGGCGTACTTGGCTTAAGAGTTCATCATTACTATTCCACAAGCTTGATGACTGAGAACCCAATAAATTGTTAATATTATGAGCATTTTCCTTGTTGACTGCAGGATCATCGTTGATGCAGGAAAGTAAAGTTCTGCCCATCTATAAAATAGAAATAAATTCTTTAGAAAATGTTTAAATTTATTGCTTCGCTTTAAAATATGTACCTGAGCACAACGGAAGGATCCCTCTCTCTGCCACAGAGCTATTAATTGTTTACTTTGCTCATCGCAATGTTTCATCCAGGGTTCTTTGGTGTCTGGTGCCTCGATTTGATAGGCCAACATTAAAAGAGGCAAAACAGCTCTGGTAGTTTCCTTCCATTTATTTTTATTTTGCAATAATTCTCGTTTAAAAATTAAAGCAGTGGCATGCAACAATAACTGACCGCGGTAATGTTCAAGGAACAATTCTACCAATTCCTTTTGGGCACAAAACTTCTCCGACAACTGTGAAATCTTAAAAAGATATTGATCCAAGTTGAAGAGTAAATTTGCTGTTTCAGTTACACCACCACCTATTAGAGAGGTGCCAGCTGTCAAGGAGAATGATATATGAACCTGACGTTCCAAACATATGGCCAACAATAGCCAAAAGTCCCAGTCTTTTTTGGTATTTGGCATTTGTTCGTATTTATTCAAAACTAGCCAAACAACATTATACCATTCACTGCTTGTCACAAATTCATCCTTGTGGCTCATCTCCAATTGATGTACATACTTGAAAGCATCTAATATTTGATTTTTTTCCACGTAATTACGCACTAGTCTCACTCTCAATTGTACATCATTTGGTCGTGCGGAGATTTCTTTTTGAATCAATTCCTCCACCTGATTAGTGCCTAGATTATCTTTATTCATAAGTTTTAGACGTAAAGAAAATACAGCCTCATTTTGAACCTTTTCCGATTCGGCCAATTCACACCAATATTTAGCTTTATTACTATTCAAATTCTTATCGTCCAACAATAGTTGACAAACTTCGGCTAAAACATCCGATTGTTTGGGATTCAATTGTAAGGAACGCTGAAATGATTGTAAAGCTTTGTCGGGTTTTTTAAGGCGTTGATAACATTGGCCAAGTAATTTATGAGCCTGATCATTGTCTTCTTTAACGCTCAAATAAGAGCAAAGATATTGTTCGGCTGTGGCGAATTCGTTGACTTTATAATAGAGTTTTGCAATAGTGAAACTGCGTAAGTGACGCTAAAATTAAAAGATTATTATGAGAAGAGTATTAGTTAAACAAATTTTGTTGATATTTAGTTCATTTTAAAAGGGCTGAGTGGATATACATTAAACAAGGAATAAAGAAGAGAAGGGAGCATTCGCAGAGTATAATATGAACTCATCGCAAATAAATGAAGACAATAATTTATAAAAGAAATCTCTATAAAAGAAATGTCTATATAAATATGTTGCAAGGTCAGGAAATACCTATCGGCCACAGGCGAATCGTTACAACACCAACCATTATTAGAGATGGGAAAAGAGTAAAACCCCAATAGGTAAATACACAGTAAAACGGGTATCACTGCCAACGTATCAATTGTCTTACATTTAGATGCAGAGATTCTAAGAAAAATACCGCAAGTAATTCGTTTCTGTATCCTACCATTCGCTATGGTTGAGTTCTGCAAAGCATCGATACTAACCAAGTCACTAGAAAAATCCTGAAACCTGATTATAATTAACTACTTCCTGATGGTAGCTATTATAAAGATGAAATATTTGCATTCATTTGAACTTTCTATCTATCTATCTATCTATCTATCTATCTATCTATCTATCTATCTATCTATCTATCTATCTATCTATTTATCTATCTATCTATCTATCTATCTATCTATCTAT
>NC_060952.1:76166997-76167232 GCF_022045245.1 Lucilia cuprina
TAACAAACTAACAAACTAACAAACTAACAAACTAACAAACTAACAAACTAACTAACTAACTAACTAACTAACTAACTAACTAACTAACTAACTAACTAACTAACTAACCGACTAACAAACTAACAAGTAACAAACTAACTAACTAACAAACTAACAAACTAACAAACTAACAAACTAACAAACTAACAAACTAACAAACTAACAAACTAACAAACTAACAAACTAACAAACTAAC
>NC_060952.1:76167412-76170206 GCF_022045245.1 Lucilia cuprina
ACTAACAAACTAACAAACTAACAAACTAACAAACTAACAAACTAACAAACTAACAAACTAACAAACTAACAAACTAACAAACTAACTAACTAACTAACTAACTATCTAACTAACAAACTAACTAACTAACTAACTAACCGACTAACAAACTAACTAACAAACTAACTAACAAACTAACTAACAAACTAACTAACAAACTAACTAACAAACTAACTAACAAACTAACTAACAAACTAACTAACAAACTAACTAACAAACTAACTAACTAACTAACTAACTAACTAAGTAACTAACTAACTAACTATCTAAATAACTAACTAATAAACAAACTAACTAACTAACAAACTAACAAACTAACAAACTAACAAACTAACAAACTAACAAACTAACAAACTAACAAACTAACAAACTAACAAACTAACAAACTAACAAACTAACAAACTAACAAACTAACAAACTAACAAACTAACAAACTAACAAACTAACAAACTAACAAACTAACAAACTAACAAACTAACAAACTAACAAACTAACAAACTAACAAACTAACAAACTAACAAACTAACAAACTAACAAACTAACAAACTAACGAACTAACAAACTAACAAACTAACAAACTAACAAACTAACAAACTAACAAACTTACAAACTGACAAACTAACAAACTAACAAACTTACAAACTAACTAACAAACTAACTAACCGACTACCAAACTAACTAACAAACTAACAAACTAACAAACTAACAAACTAACTAACTAACAAACTAAATAACTAACTAACAACAAACTAACTATCTATCTATCTATCTATCTATCTATCTATCTAACTAACTAGCAAACTAACTAACTAACTAACCGAATAACAAACTAACTAACCGAATAACAAACTAAGTAACAAACTAAATAACAAACAAACTAACAAACTAACTAACAAACTAACTAACAAACTAAATAACTAACTAACTAACAAACTAACAAACTAACAAACTAACAAACTATCTAACTAACCGACTAACCAACAAACTAACTAACAAACTATCTAACTAACTAACAAACTAACTTTTTCCAAAATAACATTTTTTATGGGACCTAGGATCAAATGGAAATATGATTATTTAAGAAGTAGTCTATATTTATATGTCTCTCTGTTAATTTTCACAATGAGAAACGAGAATTTCATTCAAATTTAACCATCTCCAAATTTTAAAATATTTTAGGCGTTTCTACACTTTTTTAAAATACACCTTTGAAACACAGATTTTAAAATTGTTTAATTATGGTAAAAAATACAGAAAAATTCCTTAATTTTTATGAAAGTTTATTTTGCTTTATTTTAAAATAAAAATATTTTTCTAAATTTATACTATACAAGTTGTATTGATTTTATTTCAAATATTTTCCATACACAACAAATAAAACAACAAATCGCTATAATTCGTTTTAAAAGCTAAAATTCTTATTCCCGCTAAAATGCTTTCAAAATCGCTATCATTTGACTATACAAAAAACGCTCCGTAATCCACACTAATAGCAACTCTGCAAACCAAACAACGAAGCGGCGCGAACGAACATTTTATGCGAAAAATTCTTGTGCAAAACCGAAGTGTGCAGTGATTTACGAAAAATATAAAGAAATTGTAATAAGAATTACATTATTGTGCTAAGCATTATTAAATAAATCACGCTACAAATATTTGATTAATATAACAGTGAATACCAATTAATAGAATAATATTCAACATAAAAACCTTATAAATGTTTTGCAAATACAACAGAAAATTTCACAACTAAAACTAATTGCATAAAAAAAATCAAGGAAAAAAGCACACTACAAAGTACAGAAAACATAAAAAAACTTCTAGAATTTGGAGGATACTTTTTTAAGGACATTCTCGATTCTAGAGTTAACTAAGGTTATTAAGAAATTTGATTAAATTAATCATAAAAACAACATGTATAAGACTAAAAAAGAAGTAGATGCTCATGTACGCATCGCATTGTCCAAAATTCGCACCGAGACAGAGGTAAGTCTAAATGAATTTTCAATTTAATTTTTTTATTTGTTTCAAAATAAAATGCACTTTTGTAGTGCATGTTTGGCATGAGATTCATGTATTTATTTTATATAATATAATGTATAAAATTGATTTTCTGATTAAAGACAAATGTTTAGAGAAAGGTTCGTCTGTGTCGTCATTTGTCTGTTGCTAATGGTGTATTTTTTTTTTTCCTTTCTGATATATTTTTTTAATTTTCTCTTATATTTATTGTTTTAACAGTGTATTTTTTATTAATTTATTTATTGTTTCATTATATTATTCTTGTTTTAGTATAAAAATAGCTAAGAATAGATATTTTTAGAATACATGTTGAGGTTAGGTTTGGCGCCCTGTGTGAGTGATTCGTTCGCAAACGTTAATTGTTTCATGAGAGACGCGTGTACCGGCATTTTTCCCTCTATCTTGACTGCATTTTTGTTGTTTTTTAATGTATACAGTATAGCAATGATTCAAATGAAAGTAAAATAAAATATTTTATGATTTATTTGTTTATAATTTGGAATCAATTTAATTGATTTTATTTGGGGTTTATAAAAGTGTGTTATGTTAATATAGTTATGTTTAGGTTCATATATAGAACATATTTAAAAATAAAACAGAATGCTTACTTTTTGGTATGTTAATTCTCAAGATAGATAGATAGATAGATAGATAGATAGATAGATAGATAGATAGATAGATAGATAGATAGATAGATAGATTGATAGATTGATAGATTGATAGATTGATTGAT
>NC_060952.1:76170306-76184432 GCF_022045245.1 Lucilia cuprina
AGTTTGTTAGTTTGTTAGTTTGTTAGTTTGTTAGTTTGTTAGTTTGTTAGTTTGTTAGTTTGTTAGTTTGTTAGTTTGTTAGTTAGTTTGTTAGTTTGTTAGTTAGTTTGTTAGTTTGTTAGTTTGTTTGTTAGTAAGTTTGTTAGTTAGTTAGTTAGTTAGTTAGTTAGTTAGTTTGTTAGTTAGTTTGTTAGTTAGTTTGTTAGTTAGTTTGTTTGTTAGTTTGTTAGTCGATTAGTTAGTTAGTTAAATTTTATCCAATTGTAGACATAATAACATTTAATCCAATTTACTGTACATTAAAGACGTAATAGGCTTTAGACGGACACATTCTCAACAAATAAAATACTTGAATTTGACAAAACCCTTTTCGTTTTATAATACAAATGCTTTAGTAACTAAATTTAAGAAACCAACAATAACTATAAGGGACAGATATATACCTATTATGAGGATAAAAAAACATTTTAACAACCCACAATTACTTGTTGACCTATTTCCATTGAAAAAGATGAAAAATAATTAGGTACTTTTTCCCATTTTGCATAAAGTTTTATTTTATGCTGGGAGCAACAAATGTAACATGACACCATCAAAGGAAGCTGCATATATATTTTTTGCTACCCTTTGCAAAAACTTAAAAGTTTTTTTCTATTTTCCCTTTTTGATATTTTAGTTTTTCTTCTTTTTTTTTTGCAACAACTACATCTTGTACTTCAAGTACAAACAATCAAGGGTGGTTGGTTGGCTGGTTGGCTGGTTGACTTTTTTTTAAAAATCAACAAAGTTTTGTAAATATGAATTTCTCCAAGATTGTGGAAATGCTATAAATGAACAAGGAGGGAGCTGCTGATGTAAAACTCCTTTAAATGATTTAAAAAGAACTGGTAACAGAAGTGATATACTGATGTATAAAGCGGAAGTTAAAACGCAGTAAAAATAAAAGTAAAACGTCACAATGACTTATAATAATAACAACAACAATAATGAAAATGAGTGGTATGCAATAAAACTAGAGATGAAAAAGCTAACAGAAATGAAAAGCAAGGAAAATTGATAAAAGTAAAAGAAAGTGTATACGTTATACACACATATGTATGTTAGTATATCTATTTGAATTTACTGGAAAATTTCCACTTTTAAATCCCTCATTATTACGTTCAATTAAATTTCTTGTCTGGCCGATTCCCCCTTTTTGAATTATCATCCCTTTGTTAGTTTGGCTCTCAACTAGGACACGAAAAACTTTAAATGTAAAACTTTTTTGTTTAGATTTTTTTCCTACCTTTTCCTTAGATTTCTATCGCATACATTCATACTTGTTATAAACTTTTTTTGCTTCTTGTTTAAGAAGCGTCATCACATTTAATCACATTTGCCATTCTAGAAATTTGCTAATTTATTTCAAATACCAACTGTATTTGGAAATATGATTTCAAATAGTTAGAAATAATAAAGTACTTATTATTTTGGAATAGTACTGTACGTTCGGTACAATGAAGTGCGTAGAAAAACTTTGCATGGGTTTTACTAGAAGCAGTAAATTTAAATGGTCACACTTGATTGACGGTTGTAATGCGTCATATTTTAATATAATAATATAGAACAAGTGAGAAGTTATAATCGGGCGAGGCCGACCATATAATACCCTATACAAATAAAATAAAATTAAGTTTTCATAACAAATCATTTATGTTGAATTGTATCTTGCCTCAGATATACTTAAGCCATTCATTGTTTAAAAAACTGTGGATATTAAAGTAAAATTTTGATGGGGACTTTTTATAGGGGCTAGGGTCAAATGAGGTTCTATAATTATTAAGTTCATGAAGGTCATCAAGACTAGTATAGAACTTGGTTTGCAGCTTTTTGTCGAGATACGATTATATTATTATGAACTTAAAATAAAAATAATTAAAATGATGGACCGATGTTAACTATTTTCAATAGGCTTCGTCTACGGTACCATAAAAGATCATGTGCCAAATTTCATTGACATATCTCCTAAATTGCGACCTGTAGTTTGATTACAAGGTTTACAAGCTCTATTCGAGGGTTCAGTTGTATCTAGATGAAATAATGGACCGATGTTAACTATTTTCAATAAATAGGCTTTGTCTACGGTACCATAGAAGATCATGTGAAAAATTTCATTGAATTGTCTCCAAATTTGCGACCTGTAGTTTGATTACAAGATTTACAAGCCCTATTCGGGGGTACAGTTGTGTGGGGGCCAAGTGAAATAATCGACCGATCTTAACCAATTTCAATAGGCTTCGTCCCTGGTGCAATAGAATATGTACCAAATATGTACCAAATTTTATTGAATTATCTTCAAAATTGCGACCTGTAGTTTCATTACAAGGTTTACATGGAAGGATGGACGAACGGACGGACAGAAAATGATTCTGAGCCGATTGGTATACTTTAAGGTGGGTATAGAACCAATGTGTCTGTGTGTTACAAACATCAGCACAAATCCAACATACCCTCCCCTCTAATGTGGTATTGGGTATAAAAATGTTGTCTATATACATAGCCGACTTAACAACGAAGTGACAATTATGGGTCGATCATTCTAAAAAGTTGTAATAAGAATTATTTATACATCGCTATATATTGTCCATTTTCAATACCAAATAAACCAGATTGAAAAAGAATAGTTGTGGAAAATAGTCCTTCATTTGGATCTTATCGCGCTTTCAACAGAGAGGCTCTATATTTTAGTTAGTTAGATCCTCTTAGAATGTAATTAAGATCAAATGTACATCAAGTTTAGTGGTCTTATAGTTAAACCCTCCTCTGGGTTAACTAGATTTCTACAAGAGCAAATACTGTCATCATAACAGTTTATTTCAATAAAGAGATATAAATAGGTTTTCATTAAGATCGATGTTTTTTGTTTTTAATCTTCTTCATATTGGGACCTATTCTTCCACAATTAAAAAGGTAAATCTCTCTCGTTAAATTATGAAAATATGCACTATTCAAGAGTCACAAATTATATGATTATTGTAGCATTGAATAAATCATATAAAGACACTCTAAAATTGTAATCTTATAAACCATGGCACAACTATAGAGGTGACTTTATTACTACAAAAATACAAAAACATCATGAATTTTGTTTTAGCACTAGAATAAGCTTACTGTCAAAAATGATTTATTGAATGTAAACAAGTAAAATTTATAATATGTAAACAATAACAACTTTTGATGGAATACTCTCAATAAAAACAAATAAACTTTCAGCTGTTTTATCACAGTCACCTTTTGTATTATGCCATGCTAATTAACATTTTTTTTAATTTATGACATTTTAAATAATTATTGTACGCTTTTCAAATCAATCAATTAATTACAATTATTATTTAATAATTACTCATGTTTTCAACAACCAAAATAAAATTAATACATTTACAAATGTAAACAAATATGTATGTATGTAAATGTTGTTGCCACATTCTATACAAAGTAGTTGAAGGAAAAAGCTCTTTATCTGCTAGAGCAGCGTACACTGTACATTTGTTGACTGCAGTAAATTCTATCTGACAAGTATCTGCACATTTAACATACAAATATAAAAAGCTTTAAATATGGGTACTTTAGCGCCAAATAGGTGGGTGCAACATAAGCAGCAGCACTCGACTACATAAAGTCGTAGAAGAAAAATAAAGGGGCTTGTACTCAAAAAAGCTTGTATTCAAAATCGCATTTAATCATAATTATAGAGCATATAAAATTATTATTAAATATCTATACACAAACCCACTCCAACGATAAAACGAAGTTTCCAAAGGTAATGTTGAATTAAACGTCAGAAGTAATAAACAAATGAAGGTATGCGAATTTTCTTATTTGCATGACTTATGTGCACCCTACGTAATGGAAGAAATTGATTTTGAACTAATTAACTAGCTTGCTAACTAACTAACTAACTAACTAGCTAACTAACTAACTAACTAACTAACTAACTAACTAACTAACTAACTAACTAACTTACTAACTAACTAACTAACTAACTAACTAACTAACTAACTAACTAACTAACTAACTAACTAACTAACTAACTAACTAACTAACTAACTAACTAACTAACTAACTAACTAACTAACTAACTAACTAACTAACTAACTAACTAACTAACCAACTAACTATTTAACTAACTAACTAACTAACCAACTAACTATTTAACTAACTAACTGACTAACTAACTAACTAACTAACTAACAAACTAACTAACTAACTAACTAACTAACTAACTAACTAACTAACTAACTAACTAACTAACTAACTAACCAACTAACTAACTAACTAACTAACTAACTAACTAAATAACTAACTAACTAGCTAGCTAGCTAGCTAACTAACTAACTAACTAGCTAGCTAGCTAGCTAACTAACTAACTAACTAACTAACTAACTAACTAACTAACTAACTAACTAACTAACTAACTAACTAACTAACTAAATAACTAAATAACTAAATAACTAAATAACTAAATAACTAAATAACTAAATAACTAAATAACTAAATAACTAAATAACTAAATAACTAAATAACTAAATAACTAAATAACTAAATAACTAAATAACTAAATAACTAAATAACTAAATAACTAAATAACTAAATAACTAAATAACTAAATAACTAAATAACTAAATAACTAAATAACTAAATAACTAAATAACTTAATAACTAAATAACGAAATAACTAAATAACTAAATAACTAAATAACTAAATAACTAAATAACTAAATAACTAAATAACTAAATAACTAAATAACTAAATAACTAAATAACTAAATAACTAAATAACTAAATAACTAAATAACTAAATAACTAAATAACTGAATAACTAAATAACTAAATAAATAACCAACTAACTAACAATCTAACTAACTAACATACTAACTAACTAACCAACTAACTAACTAATTATCTAACTAACTTACTTACTAACTAACTAACTCACTAACTAACTCACTAACTCACTAACTCACTAACTAACTAACCAACCAACTAACTAACTAACTAACTAACTAACTAACTAACTAACTAACTAACTAACTAATTAACTTAGGCAGTGTAACAAAACACTGAATCGATTGATTTTCTTATAAAAGGCCAGTAGGGCATTTAAAATTAAAGAAAACTATTTGTTATTTTGGGAGAATGACAGTTTGCTGAACAGCAACAGCAGTAATGCCATGACCTAGATTATATTGAAGCGATATTGTTGTTGTTTGACATGCATTTTACTTGCCACCATAAATAAAATCAAATCTTTACAACTCCTGCCCACCTCCCATTTTCCTCCAAATTTTACACAAAAAAAAATAACAAAGCAGCTGCAGAATAAAAGCTTTATTTTGCATTTTTCATTTGACAATATACATGTACTTAGATATAAACAATAACAACAACTACTACTATAATAAACAACAGAAAAAGTGAACGTTATTTACAGTTATTTCGACATTGTTGCATGGTGTTTTGCTTGATAGAAAACGATTTCAACTATTAAAAAGCTTTTAAAGTTTATTTGTACGAATACATAGTTTTTCATTCTTCTACTATGTTTGTTCAAATGTATGTTTGTCGTACAATGTGGCGGTTAAATATGAAACTAGTGCATGTTGCAACAACACGTTGCAATGTGAATTGAACTGAACAGAACTGAGAGCACTATAGAATTTAAGCACGTTTTTGGGTTGAGGACACTAAAAGATTTGCAAAAAAAAAAACTAAAACTGAAACCGAAAAATGAATAAAAGCAAAAATAAACTGTGGCAGCAACAGCACCACCACTATTGGATTCTAAACTAAAATGCATGAAATGAAAATGGCAATGAAAATGCAAAAATACAATGCAAAATTTTGAAAGGTCTATTCTATTGTATTAAGAAATCGTAAATAAATAATGATATTAAAATAAATTGTATATGTATCGTATTACGAAAAAAATCTATTAATTCAAAGACTATGCAAAATTGTGGTTAATTGAAAATTTAAATATTTATTAACCTATGTTCATATGTATGAAGCTTTTATAATGTCCTTTTTTTCAGATGCAGTTTTATTTAATTTGAATATGTCGGCAACTACAGTATGATCAATATTCTATTAAAATTTTATCCACTACTACAGACTTGTTCGTTACAAGAAATTGAATTGGTTATGGCGATTAAGAGAATCAGTAGTATTGATTGAGTTTAAGAAAGTTTTTCCTCAGATGATTTGAATAATAATGTTCAGATAAGATACTGTGCAAGTCTTTATTTGGAAAGTATAGAATAATCGAGTTGGGGGGTTCTACATCAATGTCCAGCCCTAAAAATTGGGCTACTTCAACTGGATGCGTTTATAAACCTATTGGGTAGAGTGAAGTAGGGTTGGCTGAGCAGTTGAATATGTGGCGGGTGTATGTTTCTCCACTGGGTATCACTGAGCGAAGGTGACCACATTGGAGCAGCATAATTAACCTGTGAGTAACCAATCGTTTTATGTGTAGCCAACTAGGTCCTTGTTGGCGCTTTGAGCGCCTTGTTTCTACTTCGCAATTTGTGCGTGATTGCAGTGGCGTGAGCTAAGGAAGTAAAGAGGTTATCATGTGACCCCCAATTTTTTTGGTGGTGCACAGTCGGAATTTGGACTCCATTGACCACGATGCCAAGGTTTAGGTTTACTTCCTTCGTCCAGGTGGTAAAAAGTGTTGTTGACGACTTTGCTAATGATAATTGCGGGTTAATTCGTTTTGGTCCGTCATGTTGTGGCCGTCGCCATGACTTGTGGAAGTGCGGGAAATTTAGAGAGGTAGAAGATAAACAAAAGTGGCAATAGTACTCCACCTTGAGGTACTCCTTGTTTAACTCTACGGTGTTTGGAGCGTCTGTCTCTAAACTCCACGAACGACTGACGGCCACTCAGATAATTTACGATCAATCTTTTCGTGTTGTTGGTCATTGTGGAATGCAGGATATCCTCGAAGAGTGTGGGGTGACTGACAGTGTCGAAGGCCTTCTACAGGTCAAAAGCTACTAGGACCGTTCTTTCACAGGGCCTCTCCTGATTTAAACCATGCTGATGACGAGCTGCTGTTAGGTGGACTAGCTGCAGCATCAACAGCAGAAAAGGATGTTGGTTAAAAGACTGCTATATGGTAAAATTTATAATTCGGGATAAGTTCGTTGCTGTTGCCAAGACAACAGATACCCCATATGACATACGAGTTGGCTTATTTGATCGATTCGTCAAGGCAGGTGTTCACACAAAGCACGACTTATTGTTGTTGTTGGTCACTGAAAGACTTAGGTATCGTTTTGTTCCAGATCAATGGAATTTGCTATTGGCAAAGCTTTTGCCTTAAAGAGGGAAGGGTGGTGTAGAGTCCAAAAAGCTGTTATTGTCTGATGTTCAGTTCTAATCAGTGGTCATAAGGAATATTATAATTAGAATAACATGGCTTTCAAGATATTTGGATCTAAAATTTGAAGATGACATAGAAAATGTTATCGAATTTCAATGTCAGTTGTTCCAGAATGGTCTGCTCAACCTATTGAGTTAAACGTTACTATTACTGCAACTTTTACTCCCCTAGCTCCTCCCAGAACTGCGAAAGTCAAAATCGGTTGGACAGTTAAACTCTACGTATCTGTTGAAGCTGCTGATCAAAGGACCCGTCTTTAAAGGAACAAAAAGCTTCCCTTTAATAAGCAAATGGCCACGTATTGTATATCCTTCACTCAACCTGACATAAGTCTAGGGATATGTATGAATGTATGTATGTATGTATGTATGTATGTATGTATGTATGTATGTATGTATGTATGTATGTATGAAATAGTTCACATCCAAGGCAAAACCTTCGAATTGTTTAATAGATTTATTTTCAGAAATTTATAGGTGTCTATATAATATTTAAAAAAAATTATCCAATAACTTATTGTGAGAATATCATTCACATTGCCGGCTTTATTTCCTCCACGTTGCAAAAAACCAGCTCTCAAACAATTCTCTACCCTTGTATATAGGAAGTCATATACAATAGTTGTGTTTTTTTGTATTCAATAAAAGCTTTTTGACCTACATTTCGAATACTTTAGTATACATTCACATTAATTTGTCATTTGCTATTGGTTGTAGTAAATATGTATGAATATTAACCCGAAAATTCTTAACAATTTGGGTCATTTATATACAAAAATCTCTTCGGCAAGCTAGAGTACATTGAAAAACTTTTTTGAACTGCATACAGAAAATTGAGAGAATACTGAGCTTTTTTTGAAATAAAGCACTAAAGTGTTCATAGCCTTTCGACAGCAATTATTTGCACAATATAATGAAAACAAGTATGAATGTATAGTCGGGCGTAGCCGACCATATGATACCCTACACCAGCCAGTGTGTATGTTAAAAATGGGGATTATTTAAAAAAATAAAGCATTTGGTTTTTTAACTTTATTTCGGAATATTTTTACTATTTTTTTGGCAAAAAAAGAGATTTTTTAAGAGGGCTCAAAGGGGAGTAGGGCAAAATATGGCCCTATCCTTAAAAATGTTGGTAGGGGGAGTTAAGTCTTCTTCAATATTATTTATGTAGAATTTAAAAGTGTTATTAGTGTTTGTAAGTGAATTTTGGCCTTTAAGTCATTTTCTGAGGGGGAGTTTGTATGAGGGATAGGGTCAAATGAAGCTCGATCATTACAAAAATCGGTAGTGTCATTTAAAGTTCTATAAAACTAAGTTTTGTCGACTTTTGTTAACATAATAGATCATCATCATGCCAAATTTCATCCAATTATCTTGAAAATTGCGGCCTGTACCTTGCGCACATGGTTTACATGGACAGCCAGTCAGACGGACGGACGGACGGACATAGCTTAATCAACTCAGAAAATGGTTCTAAGCCAATTGGTATACTTTAAGGTGGGTATAGGACAAATATTTGTGTATGTTACAAACATCAGCACAAACCCAATATACCCTCCCCACTAAAGTGGTGTAGGGTATAATAATGTCTTGTAGTTTGGGGGTGATAAGAGCGAAAAAAGTGATTTTAGTTCTAGTGATTTCTAAGTTACTAACGAAACTGACTATTGACTTCATCTTCGATTACATGAAGACACTAAAGTGACAATTGAATTTTCATGTATAGTAATACGTTTCCTTCCAAAACTACTGGGTTCATTACATAAATCTCTGTATGATTGTATGGGTTTTTTATAGATATTGTATGTATATTTGTATCTATCTGTGTAAACATAAGTAAAAGAGTAAAGTTGTGCCCCTTTTGTGGAATATTGTATAAAAGTGAAGGCCTCGACAATATAACACAACAACAGCACTGTTTGACAATGGGGAAAGGATTGGCATTGGATTAAGTGCCAGCAATTGTGGTAGTATGGTGGCCAACATAAATGCAGTAGCAATGCCGTTTTTTTCTTAATATGTTTTTACTTTTAACTTTTGATTTTTATGAGTTTTTTTCCTTCTTTCTCATATTATAAAATGTTTGCATTTCATTTTTCTCTTTTCATTTTCATCGTTCTTTTATGATTTTGTATACTGCACAGGTTTATTTTTGTTTTCCTGGTTGATATTTCTATGACTTTTTTGGCAAAAGAGTAAATATTATTTATAGTAGTTTTGGTACAGTTGTGTAGAATTGACAATAAAATTTGGTTTAAATAGGAATAAATAATAATAAAAAATCCTACAATGATTTGTTTACAAACAAAATATATATGAGTTATTTGGGAATTAGACTCGATATAGCTATTTTTTACGAAAGTGGACTTTTTATAGAAAGCCATGATCAATTATGAGCCGATTTGGAAATTTTTCATCTCACAACCTAAACGGCTGAACCTATATTCAAGATATTTTGTCAGTAAATGTATTTTAGGCATGAATGTCGAGAGTTTTAACGTGAACACCTGCCTTGACGGCCTTATTTCACGGTGGTCTTTTTCATCCACTGGGTAGACTTGAGAACGGTCTACCATCGCCCCTTTGCCCTTCAATGAAGGTGGCAACTTTTGTACATTGGGTTTGGCCGGTACAAGCACTTTGCTGTTGAATCGGCACCTAGAGACGTAACCGGTGGACCATAGTACGAATCCATTAAATAAGCCGAAGACATTGTTCTTACTTACTGGGGCACACTGTGGTAATTCTGATATGAATAGAGTATACTCTGAACATATCTGGACAAGAAAAAAAAATTCAATGGTATTATTTATATATGATACCTCATACAACACAGCACACATCTCATTCATACGACACATTTATTAGGTAGACGAGTGGGGCGACGTCCGCTGTACCCCACATTCATCACGTACAATATACAATTAATACCAACTCATTTCCAACGCTTACTCCCACAGTCACTCCTCTGTGAGGTATCTGTTGTTTCGGCAACAGCAGCCAACTTATCCCGAAATATTGACTTTACCTCACATCAGTCTTTTACCGCCACATACTCTCCCCGCGAATTTGGGTTTAAACCCGAAACTCAACCAACTGACCAGCCAGGACATAGTCCTACGGGCAACTGGACACCCGTAGTACCAGATTATGTGGTGCTCTGGTCTGACCTCTTTCAATCTATGCAAGAACTAAGCCAAATAGTAGACTGTAACCAATTTTTTAGTCCCGGCCAGACTAGAGGTATTGGCTTCACCAAGGTAACATGCCCCCGGGGTCAGTATTTTAGGCATGTTGAATACTAAGGAGGGTTTTTTGTGAATTTTTGGGTGGTGATGGACCATTGCTCCTCTTCCAGCTTTAGTTTCACTTAAGCTGAGGAAGGGCAGATTGTTCACCAACTGGGAATATTGTATTCATCGCGAACCAAAAAATTGGAATAAAAAACAATAAGGAAAATAAAAAAGTTACGGTTCAGGGCCTAAATAACCCAGTATCGATGGCAAGTGTTGATCTACTCGCGAGTTTCGAATAGTCGTCATGCTGCAATCGTGAGAAAAAGACTACTACGGAAGTGGGTACCTTGGCCAATGTCAAGGATTACATGGCGGACAATACGTCAAGTTACAGTATACCAATGGCAGTGCTAAAAGAGATGGATGTGCTCGGAGAGAACTCTAAGCTATCTAACTATATATATGAAGGCTTGCACTCTGAATTCTCAGATAGTAATCACAAAGATTACGTGGCGGACAATGCGTCAAGTTTTCAGCATGTCATTGGCTAAAACATATTGGTGGAGAGAACTCTAAGCTACCTCACTATATAGATAAAGTCTAGGACTCTGAATCCTTAGATGATAATAACAACACCATTATAGAAAATTCCAAAAAGGATAAAGTAGAGCAAATGGTCAAAAAGAGGTGAGTGATAGCTAAACTACCGGACACTCTCACAAGATCTGAGGAAAAGAGGATCGGATCTTACGAGAAGTTGACAACTGAGAATAAACCTAAAAAGAAAAAGAGCTCCCCCTCTCTTAATACACAGTGGAAGCTGAGTCATACTTCATTCAAAGGAACTGCAAGTCAGAAGCCCCCAGTCAATTCCACTATATTCCAAAAATTTGGACACACTTAAGAAACTGAGGCAAAGAGAATCAGGTCTTCTGAGGAGTTGACAACTGAGAAGAAACCTAAGAAGAAAAAGAGATATTTGTATCCGAATACACAGTCGTAGCTAAACTATACTTCACTCAAAGGAACCTCAAGTCAGAATCTCTCGAGAATGTTGACAACTCTAAACCAGATATTTTGAAGATGAACACTTTGGCGAAATCAACCTTGAAAGTAAGGGTAACTTCAAAGGAGGTCGGAAAAAAGAGCAACAAAAAAGCTAGATAGTGAAAAGGAATAGAGTCACCGTTTTACGTTAAAGTTGCAGGATAAAAACACTGAGACGTTCTTTGCTATACAGTTTACGATTCCTTAGATAATACTTGACCGGAAGTTAAAATGGAGACACTAAATAGTAGATACTATCAAAAAGGTACAACCGAACGGTTCTTTACTTTAAAAAACTGGCCAAACGCTTCATCATACAGGGAGTTCAGCATACATACATACATACATACATACATACTACCAATGTTCTAGAAACTTTGATAGATATTCCTCCGAATATCCCGAGTCGAAAGGCTCTTTACTTTAGGTGAACTGACCAAAAGCGATCATCAATGTATACTTGACACATAAGAAAGTTATACACAATCAACGGACGTGCCTGATCGCATACAAGACACAGAATATGTCGGAAACTTTGAAACGCAGATCTCTGATTATGCGTGCCTTGGTTAACTAAATATGTATTATCCCAAAGGTAAGGTTTACATCATATGAGTACCAGGCCACTCGAGCGTAGTCGGCAACAAAAGGGCGAATGTAACAGCTTTAAATGGAAGGAAGCTCGAGGCCTGATGCAAAGTCATTCGATGCAACAAAAACTGAATTAAAATTATGTGCAAAAGAGTACTCTAAGGCCTCTTGGAATAATGAAAAGTGTAATAGAACCACAAAAATCCTATAATGATCACGGTCTTCCCCTGATGAGAGTAAGACGAGTGATGGTACGTATTCTGATTGGACACACATGATTACGAGTATATCCATGTTTACAAAAGTGAACGTGCGTGTTCTTTGCCACTTTCGGGCATTCGTCGAAATTTGATTTAAGTGTCTTGGAGGTAATGTTATTCCGGAAATAACATACCTCACTAACAATGGTTAGAAAATAGATCCAAGTGTCTTGGAGATGATGTTATTCCGGAAATAACATACCTCACTAACAATGATTGGAAAATACTTCCAGAAAACAGAGTTTGAAAAGTAATAATTTAGTGAACTATTTACTCGAGACATTCTAATTTACATACATAATTATGTACTAAATTTTATATCACCATCATCCTCCCATGCGTATGAGCAATTTTAATCTTAGATTATTAAAATTCCACACCACACAACCATTCAAATACTTCGAACAATATTGATTAGAAATGTGTCAAACAAAACCGTTAACAAACCAAAGAACACATGTCAATAGTGAAATAATTAATTGCTCAATCAAGTATTGAAGGTTAAATGAAAAATATGTTGTGGCATAAGCATTAAAATTACCATTCAAATTTTCCTTAAATAAAGTCATAGAAATCGCAGTAAATCTTACAAAAAAATATCGCATTAAATTTTTAATGGTATTTCTTAGGTGAATGAATGGAGTATGTGAGGTTGTTAAACAAATGTTGCAAGAACTGCTGTCACAGAAGCTAGTTTAAGTATCAACAGTTACAGCAGCCAAACCAGACAAACAATACCCAACAACAATAGTAAACAAACCTAATAATATGTAGCAAGTTATACACATACAATATGCGAAAAAAGTATGTTTGCACAAAAATTTGCATCATAATCATAAACTTAAAATAATAAAAAACAAAAAATACTCCAATGTTGTCAATACTTATTTGCATGCTTCTCCCACGATATTTGCATTACGCGCTCACATACTCACACATTTTTTTTATATAGATACATTTTTACATTTATAGTTTGTTGTTACTATGACTTGAACCAAAACTTCAACAGATCCAATAATAGTAAAATACTCTCGTAATAATGTAACAGGCATTTTTTTGTGTAAAATATTGAAAACTAAAAGAATTAAAATCATTGAGTCGACCATAAAAAAATCTTTAGCAAAACCCATTGCAATATGAAACGTACGAAAATATACACAAGTAGTGGGCGTTAAAATATTCAAAGTTTTTATGTAGTTGTTGTAATTTTTATGTGCAGATTTGATGTGCATAGAGACGTAATAAAATAGTTGCACGCAAAAGTTGCAATCAAGGTCTTTAAAATATGAATATAAACAGACACTCGCATGATACAAACAAACAAACATATTTTTGCATATGAATGTAAATATTGGTTAAGGGAAAAAGCGTTTTCAACTAATTTATAAATTTTCGCTTAATTGAGTATAGATTGGACTATATAATAGACTATAGACTACATTACGGACTGTACACTAGACTATAGACTAGACTATAGTCTAGACTATAGACTAGACTATAGACTAGACTATAGACTAGACTATAGACCAGACTATAGACTAGACTATAGACTAGACTATAG
>NC_060952.1:76184532-76185937 GCF_022045245.1 Lucilia cuprina
GATAGATAGATAGATAGATAGATAGATAGATAGATAGATAGATAGATAGATAGATAGATAGATAGATAGATAGATAGATAGTTAGTTAGTTAGTTATTTAGTTAGTTAATTAATTAGTTAATTAGTTAGTTAGTTTGTTAGTTTGTTAGTTAGTTAGTTATTCTTAGATGGAATAATCTTTCCTTATCCTACTAAAAGCATTGACATTCCATATTTAGACAAGTTTTTGAACACACACCTGGTTATAAAATGTCGGTATTGTGCCCGACCCATAGTGTAACCAATACCTAACGATATGTATAAGTTGTCGAGGTATTTTCCCAAATATTAAAACATCCGTAACCAAAACAAAAAGCTTAGTCGCTAACATGTGGGGGACATGAGTATAACACCTTCAACATTTGAATGGGCAGCAAACATAGATATGTTGTTCAGTATTGTTGCTCTCTTAGAGTTCAGCGGTGGTGGTATTAAACATTTAACTATTTAGTACTTGTGTTGTGTGTATCTTGGGCATTTAATCCTTTGTTTGATCTTTTAGCTAATTTTTTCGGTGTTGTTGCTGTTGTCTGCAAGCATTTTATTATTGTTACCTAATCGTTGTGGACTAAAAAGAAATAATGTGTGTTGAGTCTGCACGAGTGCCGATTGCATAATTTTCATAATCACCACAAATTGTTTCTTGTAATAAGTTTCTTTAAAGAAGATGTATTGTATTGAATACCTTTTTTGAAATACTATCAAATGTTTGTTGGCATCCATTCATACAACAATCTCCAAAGTGGCTTGACTATTTGAAATTGCCACAAACACTTGTTGCTGCATTAAAATTTTTATGATATTTAAATTTACTGCATTACCATTGCATTGAATTTTGCAGAAAATTCATAAAAATAAATGTTTGTGTTCATTGTCGTACAATGGAGTCTGTTAAGATATACGTTTAGTTAAAATATCAAATATTAATATATTCATATTTCCCATTAGCATTACAATTGACATATAGTTTGAATTGGGTATGTTAGGAACTTTTTTCCAAACACTTTTATGTTTTTTTTTAATAATTTAAATTCATATCTATGTATATAGTCTAGTCTGTAGTCTAGTCTATAGTCCAGACTACAGTCTAGTCTATAGTCTAGTCTGTAGTCTATTGTCCAGTCTATAGTCCTGTCTATAGTAGAATCTATACTCTAGTCTATTGTGTAGTCTATAGTCTAGCCTATAGTCTAGTCTACAGTCTAGTCTATAGTATAGTCTATAATTTAGTCTATAGTCTAGTCTATAGTCTAGTCTGTATTCTAGACTATAGTCTAGTCTATAGTCTAGTCTATAGTCTAGTCTATAGTCTAGTCTATAGTCTAGTCTATAGTCTAGTCTATAGTCTAGTCTATAGTCTAGTCTA
>NC_060952.1:76186037-76223537 GCF_022045245.1 Lucilia cuprina
ATCTATCTATCTATCTATCTATCTATCTATCTATCTATCTATCTATCTATCTATCTATCTATCTATCTATCTATCTATCTATCTATCTATCTATCTATCTGACTGTCTAACTAAGGACACCATATAGAAGATCAACAAATCACATCGATGCTAGATGGAACATGATTCGAACATGAACGGTACAGGTTCTAGTCTCTAAAACTCAATTTTTTTAAACACCAGCCCATAGTGCTTAAATGGTCCACAGCTGCACTTGTAACAGTTTCACACACACACACACGATCTTTGCTATGATCACACATTGGACCCGGGAGCGGTTCGCAAATTTATTGCCGCATTTTAATTTTCAGATTTCTATGTCTTGTTGTCGTTTATTTATTTTTTTCTTTTTTCGTTGTTTTTTTTCTATTTATTTTATTCAATTTCAAATAAATCTTTTGGCTACGAGATTACAATTTAAACGATTTTCTCCTTGTGCCGCTTATATAACTTGTTTTTACTGTCAGTAGTTTTTCTTGCCGGTGGTTGTCATGGTGGTGTACAGGCTTATTGTTGTTGGTGGCGGTGGCACCTGTACCACTCAACTGAATATCAAAACTGCAGCAATGCTGACTGTTGTTGCTGGTGTTTGTTATTTGTTGCATGATACTTGCAAGTAATCGGTGACTGATTTTAAACGAATCACAAGAGTAAACGTGATTGAGCTCAAACACTTATGTATATGTATGAATGTATGTATGTATTTAGATGCAGACGATATTTTCAAATACCAACATGTTTTTCCCCAAATTTTATTTTAGTTTTTCTTTCTTTATTTTATTTTTTTTTAATTTTGGCTGATCTCTCAGTTTTAATTTTGCTAGTTATTCGATAAAGTAATAATAAAAAAAATTATGTTTTTTAGTGGCTAAAAATTTTACGAAATTTCAAATATTTTAACGTTTTGGTGCAACAGACAACTGCAGCAACAACAACAACAACTATAAAACAAAACACTAAATAATTAAATGTGATAAGCCGTTTTAATTGCAAATTGTTGGGTTAAAAGAGGTCAGTTATACAGACAAACATTGAAATTATTGAGGCAACAAATTTTTTTGGCAAATTTTTGCAAACATATCTTTTTATATCTATGGCAAGACGATGAAGCGAATTCAAGTCTATTGAAAGTAATACATGATTGTCCTATGTGTTTATAAGAATGTACACGTGCGTCAACGCAGTTGGATTTTTTCTAATGAATTTAAGTTCGTGGCCCACAAAATACCACTAAGTCCCAATTTTTATTGGTGCATAAAGTTCAAATCAAATATGCCAAATATTATTTTGTAAACTGTCTTTATAGGTATTTTCGCAATCAGTGTTATTAGCCAAATTGTTTACTTAATAGCTAGGCATTCTAACATAGAGGAAACCTAATAATTGGAGCGACATTATTTGTGATGTGTGCATAAGGCAGATCATGAAAGAAGTGTTACATGTTACATGTTTACATTTTCATATACCCAAATGTGTTCTATTTCTGAAGACGAGTATTCATTTCGAAAAATTCGTCGTTCGTCCCAGTTGTGCGCATACTATAACTTCTTCAATAACTAGAGTACTATAGTACTATAGCTATAGTTGAATCGAAAATGTTGACTTTTTGCATTCATTTAAAGTCGACTTTTCGACTTTTTACATTTATTTAAAAGTTGACTTTTTGCAATTTATGAAAAGTCGATTTTTCGATTTTTTTCATTTAATTAAATGTCAACTTTTAGACTTTTTCCTACTTTTCGACATATTTTTTGAATTTTCTACTTTTTCTCACTATTTTAGAGTTTCATCAACATTTTTCGACATTCCAATTTTTTTATTTGGTTCGACTCTTTCCGACTTTTCGACTTTATCAATTTGTCGTTTTTTTCGACTTTTATTTACAAAGTCGACTTTTCGACTTTTATTTACAAAGTCGACATTTCGACTTTTTCATAGACTATAGTCTAGTTATCGATTTTTTTGGAACAAAACTTTTAGACCTTTTCCAACTTTTAGACTTCTTTATCGAACTTTCGACTTTTTCGACGTTTTATTTAAATTTTTGTCATTTTCCGACTTTTTTTTTGACTTTTTTACTATTTTCGACTTTTTTACTTTTCGATTATATTTTTTTACTTTTTTCGTTTATTTTCGAGTTTTTCCGACTATTTTAGAGTTTTTTTTAATTTTCAGACTTTTTACGTCTTTCCGACTTTTTGACTTTTTTCGACTTTTATTGGACTTTTCGACTTTTTTATAGACTATAGTCTAGTTATCGAATTTTTTGGAACAAAATAGTCAATTTCGACCTTTCAACAATAAGTCGGTTGTTCGATTATTCGAAAGTCCATTTATTGAACCCTATCAATAACAAAAAGTGTGCTTATAAGAAGTCGGAGAAATTTCTGTTCATAGGCAGAAGAGTCAATATTTGGGTCGTTAAGTTAATTCGACCGATGAGAATCATTCAGTGCTTTTAACGTCAAAAATATTAATAACAGAAAGTGTTCTTATAAAAAGTGCAAAAAATTTCTATTCACGACCAGGAAAGTCAAAGTCCATTTTCGTGAAAGAAAGTAATAGTGGACCCCTTGAGGTAAATTTCCGTCCAATGTCGATCCGTTAATGCTCTTGTGTTTTGGAAGACAAAGCAATTCGATAAAGTAAGGTCTATGTATCTCTGATTTTCTTTCGAAATAAAAACCTAAAGTATATTATTTCGGTTTGGCTTAGTAAGTAAGTTTGGGTTAAGTAAAGTTGGGTGGGGGGAAAAGTTGAATATATGGTATGTACTTTGGGAACCCTGAACATTTACTGATCATTTTTTAGGGATAATACATTATATGTGGAACAACAGGGAATTGGACATCATCCTGTAGTACTCATTGCTTAACTACTTAAACGAAACCTTTCATATTATTTTCAATTCACAAAACCAATTTATTCAAATTTTTCGGAATTCAACCAAATTTCATAGGTGACCCGACAGCTGGAGAAGAAGAGAGCCTTAAGAGTATTTGCGACTGTTTTTTTCCTGCTTGGGATGGTTCCGAGATTTTACCATATATTAAGTATAAGGTACTGGGTATCAGGCTACTCCTCGACAGATAGAAAACCATTATCAAGAATTTGACTTATCGCTTGCCAAAATGTTTTAAAATTAGCTCCTTTTGTAGCAAGTGGTGGTATTTGTTAACCTTATCGTAAACCTGTCATTCTTCTTCGTTGGATTGGAGGGGATCGAATTGTATAAGATTACAAGTTAGCATTTCCATATTAACTAATCTTACTGCCTTTGCTGGAGAGTGCGCAGCACGACAAATAGTCGACTCGCAGGAATGAAATGACAGTTACATACATGGAATTTGTTCTGCTCTTTTCATATGTCATTAAAGCTTCCATCTGTGAATTATCTAAAGCCACACCCGTCTTTTTTCATTTGGATGAAGTCGTTGGGTCAATGATTAAGTCGTTGGGTCGATCCACATAAATGATTATGGGTAAGCGCTCTAATGCCTTTCAGAAGCACATTAGCTACGTATGCGATCAAGAGAGATAAACCTATTAGCTCTAGTCTATTAACTACGACCTAGCAAAGGCATTTAAAGAAATATCCAACGAGATGTGTACTTTCTAAAACAGGTCATCTCATGACTGTTTATATCCAAGCAACTCCACACGTGCTTAGTGATCAGTTTGGGATAAGTGGAAACTTCGAGGATAAGTGGAAACTTCAAGGGAAATAAAAATTTAAAGGGATCAAAATTTTCACTTCTATTTGCGATAGGGGTGAATATATAAAAAGTCTGAACCGAACATTGATTGGACTCTTGGAAAATCTTTATTATAATACACTCCCCACTATGGTGGTTATATAAATCTATAGAATGCCAATTGACTAAAATGAAGGTACTTTCATAGTACCTTTCTGTATATGTGGAACAGCTACGGATCCTGCTCGAGTGTTTGGGGAGGTTAGCTTTTGGGTTTTTTCACTTCTTTTTTCCTCATTTGTATATTTTGTATGACAAATTTTCGGTTTTTGGGGAGGGTGGAAAGGGAAATTTCCTTGGATCCGCGCCTGGTATGGAAGAAACATATCTCTTAAAATTTATTAGAAGTAAAATCAAATTCAAATTCTCAACATTGAAATTCATATGAACAATGTAGTTGTCCCACAAATGGCCGGACTAGCAATAGGTGGCGTGGCACTTCCCAAATAAATTAAATATTTCGAATATAAGGAAAAGTATTAATTTGCCACGTTTAACTTAAACATACATTCAAAAAATTTGGTATTATGTAGGCAGATTAGCAATAGGAGGCGTGGCCTCTCCATATAGATGATAAACAAAAATTCGCATATCTGGCAAACCATTAGAGGTAAAATCCTCAAATTTTTTCACATCCTATATTGAAATGAATTAGAACAGTTTTGGGGAAAATATTTCCGGATCAGCAGGAGTTGAAGTAACACCTCAAATATCTGGAAAACTATTAAAGTGTCCGAACAACTCTGACATTAATGTTAAAATTTGGGTGATTTCATATAAAGAACTTTAACATTATAATTATTATTAACGGGAAAGTCAATAATAATTAGCGATTCTTTTTCTTTAATAAACATGCAAACAAATTCAATGCAGCTGATCAAATATTAATTTTCTATGTATTTTTTGAAAATATTGAAAACAATTAAATTACTTTGAATTTAAATAGAACGTCAATTGTCTCTATTTCTTCAGATGTTTTAGAATAATCAATTTTATGAAAGAGTTCATTAACTTCTTGATACAAACATAGATATCTATCTGTCTTCTTATTCATACTGTACATTCGATTACAATGAGATCTTTTAAATTCGAACACAACCATGATACAACCCAATTCCTTACACTATTGTTAAAACCACTCCACATTAATATTATTAGAAAAAGGTATTTTTAATCATTGTATTACGCCACAAAACTGCATTCATTTATTTAAAAAGCTTTTAAAATTTAAATTTAAAATTAATCATTTCATAAAATTTATCTCTTTCAACACCAACTCAAATTCATTCACTTTAAATTTCGGTGGATAACAAGTGACCAGTCTTATCGAACATAATTATCGTACATGTTTCTTTTACATTAATAAAGGAATTTAAGCAAAAAATTATATCTTAATTATACCATTTAAATAAACAAGTTGAAATAACTAAGTAATAATATAATGGCTAATAACAATTCGTACTACACCGACAGATTTTTCAAACACAGATATTTGTGTTTAAAGAAACATGGCTTATAGAAAAAACAATTCAACTCTTATCTAACAGTTTATACACTTCCAAATACAAATCTATATTTTCCTACTCCCAACTAATATTTATTACCTACTTTCAAGTGCGATATATTTACCAAGCAGCTCGTAATATTTTTTTCACTTGGTACACTTATAAATTTGTACAAATGTTAGGAGACAAAAATGTCTCCTATAGGCTAAGTAAATCACTTGTAAGTTAAAAAAAACGTCTGTGTAAAATCAGAACATAACTAGAACTTAACTTGGACTCAACTGAACTATAACCAAACTATAACTGAACTAGAACTGAACTAGAACTGAATAAGAACTGAACTAGAACTGAACTAGAACTGAACTAGAACTGAACTAGAACTGAACTAGAACTGAACTAGAACTGAACTAGAACTGAACTAGAACTGAACTAGGACTGAACTAGAACTGAACCATAACTTAAATAGAACTGAACTAGAACAGAACTAGAACTGAACTAGAACTGAACTAGAACTGAACTAGAACTGAACTAGAACTGAACTAGAACTGAACTAGAACTGAACTAGAACTGAACTAGAACTGAACTAGAACTGAACTAGAACTGAACTAGAACTGAACTAGAACTGAACTAGAACTGAACTAGAACTGAACTAGAACTGAACTAGAACTGAACTAGAACTAAACTAGAACTGAACTAAAACTGAACTAGAACGTAAGTAGAACTTAATTAGAGTTAGTTAGTTAGTTAGTTAGTTAGTTAGTTAGTTAGTTAGTTATTTAGTTAGTTAGTTAGTTAGTTAGTTAGTTAGTTAGTTAGTTAGTTAGTTAGTTAGTTAGTTAGTTAGTTAGTTAGTTAGTTAGTTAGTTATTTAATTTCTACATAATACATTTCCAAACAACAATTTCTCTCAGTGCCGTTTACAATTTGAAAAATTCATTCAATCATTGGGATTAAAATACTAAAAACTCAGTGAAAATAAAAGTGAAATGTTAAATGCTTTTTTACAATATTTATTGAAAAATAAAAATGGACAAGTGCCATAATAGACAAGCTGCCTGTTGAGTTGCACTTTAAGCCGGTTTCAATCTATTGTTCATAGTGCTGTCTATGTTTTGTTTTTTTTTGTGTCTGTCCGTTTATCTGCTTGTTGTCTAGGCTATAAAAAGTTGCAACAGCAGTGGTGCCTCTAAACTGACTTTTACATGAACAATAGATCAATATGCAAAATAGTTTCGATTGGTTTTTACTCCATTGATTGAAAATTACTAATAAAACAAGAAACTAGTTTGCCACAAGACGTTTTAATCTTAAGCGATCAGATAGATGATCTATCTATTTATTGGATGAAAAGGATGTGGCAACGATAACTGAACACATCTTTGGTGCTGTAAAGGAAGTAGACTTTAAGTTAGCGGGGTTTGGTAGTAGCGCATGCGTAGCACCCAACTACCAATATGTCTGTTGCCGTTTTTAGTTGTCAATCAGGCCAATGAACGAAAGAAACTGATTTTGGCATGAAGTGTGTGTGTGTCGGACGGGCGGCAATTACAAATATTAAATCAAATCCAATGCGAATGAACGTTACACCACAACATCTAATTCTACGAATGGGCTGACTGACACACAATACGAGACATGAAAGAAAATCACTTTAAACCACTTTCTGGTTGTAACAAGTCTCGGTGTGAGTGTGTGATTGTATTTGATTGTGTACCATCTAACATAATTATGAGTTTGCAATTGTGGCAACTGGTTTTTTTTCTTTCCTAAATAAGAAGAACTTGTAATGAGTATTAAACTATAACAGCACTCCAGTGTATTCATTGGATTATTGTGAACAATTTTAAACAAAAGAAGTGAATAAAAGATTAATATGTACATACAAATGTTTAAACAGAAACTGCGCAGTTTTTTTCTCAATTCAATTTCAAGTCGAATTGGTATAACAGAAAATCTTGTCAAACCACTTGACTTAAGACTTTTTCCTCATATTCCATCTATAGTGTTTGTCTACCATTTACAATGGGAAGCAATGTTTATTTAATGCCCTAGAAAGTCAATGTAATCTGGGCATTTAAATGAAAACCAATTTTCTTATGTGTATCATTCTGAAATAGAACTGAATTAAAACTATAACTGAACTAGACCTGAACTAGAACTGAATTAGAACTGAATAACAACTCAACTAGAACTAAACTAGAACTGAACTAGAACTGAACTAGAACTAAACTAGAACTGAACTAAAACTGAACTGGAACTAGAACTGAACTAGAACTGAACTAGAACTGAACTAGAACTGAACTAGAACTGAACTAGAACAGAACTGAACTAGAACTGAATAGAACTGAACTAGAACTGAATAGAACTGAACTAGAACTGAAATAGAACTGAACTAGAACTGAACTAGAACTGAACTAGAACTGAACTAGAACTGAACTAGAACTGAACTAGAACTGAACTACAACTGAACTACGACTGAACTAGAACTGAACTAGAACTGAACTAGAACTGAACTAGAACTGAACTAGAACTGAACTAGAACTGAACTAGAACTGAACTAGAACTGAATAAGAACTGAACCAGAACTGAACTAGAACTGAACTAGAACTGAACTAGAACTGAACTAGAACTGAACTAGAACTGAACTAGAACTGAACTAGAACTGAACTAGAACTGAACTAGAACTGAACTAGAACTGAACTAGAACTGAACTAGAACTGAACTAGAACTGAACTAGAACTGAACTAGAACTGAACTAGAACTGAACTAGAACTGAACTAGAACTGAACTAGAACTGAACTAGAACTGAACTACAACTGAACTAGAACTGAACTACAACTGAACTAGAACTGAACTAGAACTGAACTAGAACTGAACTAGAACTGAACTAGAACTGAACTAGAACTGAATAAGAACTGAACCAGAACTGAACTAGAACTGAAGTAGAACTGAACTAGAACTGAACTAGAACTGAACTAGAACTGAACTAGAACTGAACTAGAACTGAACTAGAACTGAACTAGAACTGAACTAGAACTGAATTAGAACTGAACTAGAACTGAACTAGAACTGAACTAGAACTGAACTAGAACTGAACTAGAACTGAACTAGAACTGAACTAGAACTGAACTAAAACTGAACTAGAACTGAACTAGAACTGAACTAGAACTGAACTAGAACTGAACTAGAACTGAACTAGAACTGAACTAGAACTGAACTAGAACTGAACTAGAACTGAACTAGAACTGAACTAGAACTGAACTAGAACTGAACTAGAACTGAACTAGAACTGAACTAGAACTGAACTAGAACTGAACTAGAACTGAACTAGAACTGAACTAGAACTGAACTAGAACTGAACTAGGACTGAACTAGAACTGAATAAGAACTGAACTAGAACTGAACAAGAACTGAACTAAAGCTGAACTGGAACTGAACTTGAACTAAACTAGAACTGAACTAGAATTGAACTTGGACAGAAGTAGAAATGAACTGGTGTTATACTCGAACTGAACTAGAACTGAACTAGAATTAAACTCGAACTGAACTAGAACTTATCTATAACTGAACTAGAACTATACTAGAACTGAAAAAGAACTGAAGTAGAACTGAACTAGAACTGAAGTAGAACTGAACTAGAACTAAACTATATCTGAACTAGAACTAAACCAGAACTGAACTAGAAGAAAATTCGAAAAATTGTCGGTCATTAAATGAATTGATACGAATTGTTCCAAGAAAAAACAACTCGTGTCACTCCGAATTGTCAATAATCATAATGCTTATATTGTTTTTGATGTAATCACTAACAACAGCTATTTGTAATAAATTTGTATTATTGATTATTTTTTTTTGTAATTTGAACTCAAGCATACTGTCAGGTATCTACAACTTCTCTATTTGTAATCATTTATCCGGTAATAAAAGGTCATTTAGTTAATACAACTTCCACGAGTGCAAAACGAACTGAACTAGAACTGAACTAGAACTGAACTAGAACTGAACTAGAACTGAACTAGAACTGAACTAGAACTGAACTAGAACTGAACTAGGACTGAACTAGAACTGAATAAGAACTGAACTAGAACTGAACAAGAACTGAACTAAAGCTGAACTGGAACTGAACTTGAACTAAACTAGAACTGAACTAGAATTGAACTTGGACAGAAGTAGAAATGAACTGGTGTTATACTCGAACTGAACTAGAACTGAACTAGAATTAAACTCGAACTGAACTAGAACTTATCTATAACTGAACTAGAACTATACTAGAACTGAAAAAGAACTGAAGTAGAACTGAACTAGAACTGAAGTAGAACTGAACTAGAACTAAACTATATCTGAACTAGAACTAAACCAGAACTGAACTAGAAGAAAATTCGAAAAATTGTCGGTCATTAAATGAATTGATACGAATTGTTCCAAGAAAAAACAACTCGTGTCACTCCGAATTGTCAATAATCATAATGCTTATATTGTTTTTGATGTAATCACTAACAACAGCTATTTGTAATAAATTTGTATTATTGATTATTTTTTTTTGTAATTTGAACTCAAGCATACTGTCAGGTATCTACAACTTCTCTATTTGTAATCATTTATCCGGTAATAAAAGGTCATTTAGTTAATACAACTTCCACGAGTGCAAAACTACCAGCACCACCGCCATTAACAACAGTGTCATCGTATTCATGTTGCTATTATCATTAACAACTGTTAGTGAGAACAAAATGTACTACAGCAAATTTTCTATTGACATTAAAAATAAACAATAGAGACAGACAAATACTGCAATCAAATAAAATGTATGGACAGACTTACAAAAAAACAAAACCCTTTACAGTTAGACAATAGATTTTTAAATCTAAAAACAGAAATTCACAAATGTTTTATGTTTACGTACGTTACACACATGCGGTAGAAAACAGTCACCATCATTATTGTTTTCTCATGCCTCTTTTGTCTAGTGCATAACGTGTAATCGATAGTAAAAAGTAAACAAAAAAAACAATAAAAAGAATCGTTTAACTTTTCAACAAATATTATAAAATTTTTGGAAAAACTACATCACGAAAAGGAACTAATATTGTAAATGCTGGCCCGATTAGGATGACGACGCTTGTTGACATTGTCATTTAAATACGTATTGAATCACCATACATGGGATGGAAGTATTGAAGAGTGTACCAGACGATGAATATAATGTACCAAAACTATCAAGAACTATTTAGTGGATGTCCGATTTTAGGTGGCCTTCTACATACATTCATTTATTTTATCTTGCAGCACTTCAGTTTAATTCCATTTCAATTCCATTTCAGATCTAGTTAAACCGAACTAGATCTGAAATGGAATTGAAATAGAACTGAACTGGATCACAACTGAACAATAACTAAACAAGAAATGTGCTAGAACTGAACTCGAACTGAACTAGAATTGAACTAGAACTGAACTAGAACTGAACTAGAACTGAACTAGAACTGATCAAGAACTGAACTAGAACTGAACTAGAACTGAACTAGAACTGAACTAGAACTGAACTAGAACTGAACTAGAACTGAACTAGAACTGAACTAGAACTGAACTAGAACTAGAACTGAACTAGAACTGAACTAGAAATTAACTAGAACTGAACTAGAACTGAACTAGAACTGAACTGTACTAGAACTGAACTAGAACTGAACTATAACTGAACTAGTACTGAACTAGAACTGAACTAGAACTGAACTAGAACTGAACTAGAACTGAACTAGAACTGAACTAGAACTGAACTAGAACTAGAACTGAACTAAAACTGAACCAGAACTGAACTGGAAATGAACTAAAACTGAACTGGAAATGAACTAGAACTGAACTGGAAATGAACTAGAACTGAACTGGAAATGAACTAGAACTGAATTAGAACTTAACTAGAACAGAACTTGAACTTAGCTAATACTGGACTAGAAATGAACTAGAACCTAGCTTGAACTGAACTACAACCTAGCTTGAACTGAACTAGAACTGAATTAAAACTGAACTAGATCTAGCGTTTAGAACTTCTGAAGTACTAGTATAAATAAATTGATTGATTGTTAGTGTAGCTATACGTTAGCACATTAATTCAGACTCCAAGTATCCATAAACAGCCCCTGTAGAAACCATTACATCTGGCAACAATATATATTTTTATAAACTCATGTGTAATGTATGCGTAAGCATTTGTTTTTGTTTTCTTTTATTAGCTACCATACCACTGAGTAAGTACATCAGTTATTTAACTTACTACGCATGTGCCCAGCTGCACTTTTATCCATTGTCTTGTCATGTTTTGTATGTTTTCGTTTCTTTAAATATGGGCCACTGTCGGTCACTCAGGTTATCCGATAACATAATGAACTTTGATCTTTACATCTAACAAAGACTCGTAATAATAACAATAATTTCAGCAATAGAAAAAAAAAACAAAAAGAAACTGACACCACATTGTTGCAAGCATTGTTGCAGTTTGTTGTTGCAAACGAAAGAGCAAACATAATTTGTTTACACATTTACACAAGATAAAAACGTTTTCTAAACAATATTAACAAATTTTTGCTTTGTAGTTGTAGTACTAATGGTTTATGATAGAAATGATTTCAAAAGAAAAAATAAGCAGTATTGACTACATCTAGAATTCTAGAAGAAAATTGAATAAATTAATATTTAAATTTTATTCAAAATAATCAATAGATTGCAGAAAAACCACCGGAATTTTTGCAATATCATAATGTCTAAAAGTTAATAATTGGAACAACTAACTTTGTACTAAATACTTTAGTATAGATATGTTACATAATCTTTGATTTCATTTTACATAAATCTTAATTTGATTTCAACACTTTTGTTGACAACATGCACTTTACACTGTTCGTTTAAAGCATTTAAATTCTGCTAGTAAAACTGTGTACAACTGGTGGCACAATAATTATGACACATTAATTTTTAATTTTTCATATAATCTGTATATAATTGACCAATTTTCATAGTAGTTTTTATGGCCTAAAAGATATTGACACAACACAACTTGTCTGCAGACAACTGTCATTACATTAATAGTCGTATAAAATATTTTACAAGTTTTTGGTTGACAGAGAAAATATACGCTGACATAGTTACATACTTATGTATAGATTTCGTAAACAAGCTACTTTGGCAAATAAATCGAATTATTTGAAAATAATTCTGTATTGAAGTTCTTTGAAAATGTCATTCTATGAAAAGTAATTTCAAGAGCTAATTAGTTTTGGAAGACAGAGATACAAGCCGATGAAAAATGATCGGCGGCGCAAACATTTTCGATCGGTGGCTTTTTATGGAAAATATCGGCGGCGACTGTCGACTCAATTTAACCTTTTCTTCAGAAATTGACTTTAAAAGCATTTATTATATTGAAAATCTCTGTATATCTCTATCTCTTATATACTTTCCCCGGGGGCATGTTTGTTAGCTTGCACATTGGTGTTATTGCAATCTCGGGGAACAGAGGTGCTATAAACTGGTGTTGATCAAATGTATCCTCGGTCTTTCCTTGGAATGATTTGACATGGATTCTAACCAGAGCACAAAATAATCTGGTACTACGGGTGGATAGTTGCGCGCAGAACTTGTCCTAGCTGGTCAGTTGGTTAAGGTTCCTTGGGGATCCACGTAATGGCTATGATTTAATACCAAAAATCGCGGGGAGAGAATGTTGTTTAAGGACTGATATATTCTATAAATAATGCTATATATACACGGTTGTTAGATCTTACAACGTTTGGCAGTAAAATGCACAGAAAATGTGTATTAATACTGTCAACATACAAATTTTGTCTTGAATATTTACGGTAATGCTTTTTCTGACAACGTTGCAAAAGAAAAATTGTAAGTTCAGACGTTTATTAGACATTTTCTGAACATTTTACTGACAACGTTGTAAGATTTGACAAGCGTTAATTGGTTGGATAATTCTCTTTTGAACAGTTCTGGGAGAATTGCCACGTTAGTATTCAATGGTCATCATCGTCAATGGCCTGTCATCCCGAAGAGTGATCTTTATGATCTTGGAAATAGAAGTGATGCGAAAATTGGTGAAAAATTTGGAAAGTCACCATATATTGGAGATTAGTACTGATTTAGTATGCTTTTTTATGCTTCGGGGAAATTATTGAAATTTATTGACTTTAGAAATTCCTATTTCCTTTGTCACATTGATCGGTTCATAAAAGAGGTATCCTGATCCGTTTTGTTGGGTATTTCGGACTACCAAATATGTCTATAGGTGCTGTTGCCAAAACAACAGAGCCATCTCAGTAGTGTGGTTGCGCAGGCTTAAAGAGGTTTAGGAATGCACTGGAATGGGTCATTAGATGAAGGGGATTGCGTTTTAAATAATGCAATCTTTCATGGCATCAAAAGGGTGGTAATGATCCGGTATATCCAGAAGATCGATTTCACCTGATGTTGGGGTTGATCTTCCCTTCTATAGACTTGATGTGATTGCTTTTTCCTTGTCGGGGTGTGCATTAGGCTTGAACCTATGCTGCCTGTCATTCCGCAACGGGGCTACTATGACAAGAGTTTAGATAGCTGGAGGACTTCAGCAAAGTGCTTGTATATGGACCGGCACATCCATGTACAAAAATTGCTGAATTCTGAGTTCTTCATTGAAGGATTCAGTGGCGATGGTAGACCGTTGTCAAGTCTACCCAGTGGATAAAGGTAGGTGTTCACGTTAAGCACTTGACATTCGTGTCTGTTTAATTTTTTTAATTTTTCTGCAGAAAATGCACATTATTTTAGTAGTTTTCACTATATTAATATAAGCACAATATTGTATGGCAACGCTTTGCCATAAGAATTGAAAATAGTGGCAACTCCGTACAAATTGGTTAAATTATTTCCCGAAATACATGTTCCATTCGTAATTCAGCTCTGGGTGAGGGAAGATTGTCGTACGTCATTGCCATTATCTCTTAAGGGTAATCATGCCGTCCTTTTTACTCTGCCGTCGAGAGGTTTACGTTTCACTACCGCATTGATTTGGTATGTGGCGTCGGATAACGATGGAGTACCATAGAAAACTCATTGGTTTTTGGTGGAGACCATAAAACTCATTACCTTAGTCTGAGCTAGATCTGGATCCCTATACAAAGCTATAGGTCGTTTTGTTTTATCTTGGACAAGGTTTCTTTAATTGTTACACTGGCAATTGTAGCGTGCTCATAAGGTTTACATGGAAACACAGATAGACGGATGGACATAGCTAAATTGACTCAAAAAGTGATTTTGAACCGATTGATATACTTTAAGGAGGGTAAAGGACCAATATTTTTGGGTATTACAAACCCCACAATAGTGGTGAAGAGTATAAATACTTGTTGATTCTAATCTTTATCAGCGGCAGTGTTTAAACTGTACAGCTAACAAACTAGCTGGGAATGGTTGCTAAGGTGAAATGGAGGGAAAATGAAATCGACGCATTAACTGGAATCTCCCTAACAAACTGTAAGTCATTGATTCAGACTGAACTATATAAAATGGTCAAGCTTATAATTAAGCTTTCGCTGGGATCATATATGAATACTGGTATCAATCATAACGGAACAATATACTGTTGGCAATCACGCCAGAAGCATGGATCTTCTTACTGTAGGGGTAAAAATGAGGTGGAAGAGGAAACCTTACCTTCTCTTATTGCCCATCATACAATTAAAGCAGATAACATTATTTCGGCTTTGTTATTGTAACTTGTTTGGATAAACTATTTGGGATGTACCTTTAGAATATCCTAAACTTTGTGAATCAAACAGTCTGGCTTAAATCTAGAAGTGGAAAATAATGATTAAAGGGACTCCTACGGATCCGCAAGTAGATGGACATGTCATGTTTGGTTCATCGAATGATTAGGACGATAATGCTATAAAAAATGTCTAAATTTTTAAAAAATCTAAAACAATACATAAATCAGGATTTGTAAACAGTTGTGTACAAACAGATGTAATGTATATACATATATGTGCATACAGAGTATGTATAATTAATTCATGATCCATTCATGTTATTTTGTTTGTTTTTGTTCCTTTTTGAATTACAAGTTTGTCCATCAACATGTCATGTAGTTTAGTGTTTTCATTTCATTCAATATGTTTGTTTTTTTTTGCAATTGTTGTTTTTTAGTTGTTCAATAGTCAAAGTGTTTGAGCGGGCTAAACTTGTTTAATATTCTAATGGCAGTTGTGGGCATTTCGTTTATCCTTTAAACAAATTGTTTATTTTACATTCGATAAGTTCCCTAAAGCAAATCAGTATCAATTAATCTTTGTTAAATAATCTTAGAAAATCTCCATGTTTTGCTGCTTCACACATCCAATATGTGGGTTTCCCCTAACTGTTCTTTTTATTTTACATAGATAATAGTACAACCTTGTTTTTATTTTTAGGCAACTTCATTTTCCTTTATATTTTTCTTTACGTAAATCAAAGATTGTGATTTTGTGTACCTTTTTTTTGAGCCGCCCCAACTGACATGTGTTTATCAATCATGTTGTTGTGACCATATTTTCTATGACGTTTTATGTGCCGTGTTGATCCCATTACAACCATCAGCAAACTTCAAATGGACAGATACTTTGCGTGTGAAGGAAAAAAGGTCATAAAGTCAAAATATTTGAAACCCAGAGTTGCACAGACTTCGGTCTGACAACAATTTTTTTTAAATTCGTGTCCTGCAATCAACCTGAAAATATCGCTATTTTTCGAGATGTCTTTATGTCGAATTCAAAGCACCTCAGTCCTAGTTAGTTAGTTAGTTATTAGTTAGTAAGTTAGTTAGTTAGTTAGTTAGTTAGTTAGTTAGTTATTTATTTATTTAGTTAGTTAGGTAGTTAGTTATTTAGTTAGTTAGTTAGTTAGTTAGTTAGTTAGTTAGTTAGTTAGTTAGTTAGTTAGTTAGTTAGTTAGTTAGTTAGTTAGTTAGTTAGTTAGTTAGTTAGTTTGAAAGGAGGATGTATACACATCAAATCCGAAGAAATACACCTAGACCTCTATCAGGCCTGTTGTGCGCTCCTTTACCAGTGCCACGGGTGGGAATCGAACCCATAACCTCCGGTCTACTAGACAAGAACACTAACCACTAACCTACCGGAGGCCACTTAGTTGTTTTGTTAGTTAGTTAGTTTGTTTGTTAGTTAGTTGAAATTAGTTATTTAGTTAGTTAGTTAGTTAGTTAGTTAGTTAGTTAGTTAGTTAGTTAGTTAGTTAGTTAGTTAGCTAGTTAGTTAGTTAGTTAGTTAGTTAGTTAGTTAGTTAGTTAGTTAGTTAGTTAGTTAGTTTGTTAGTTAGTTAGTTAGTTAGTTAGTTAGTTAGTTAGTTTGTTAGTTAGTTAGTTACTTAGTTAGTTAGTTAGTCAATCAGTCACAATCAAGTTCAAAAGGCACAGACAGTTTTTGGGACCTAACTTACACTACCACCTTAGTAAATCCGTTCCGATATTTTGGCTTTATGATAAACTTCGGATAAAACTTGAAAAAAAAAATAATTTAAGTCATTTGTAACTTATCTGCTCTTTTTTACGTTAAAACACACGATTGCCTACATAAAGGTTTCCAATAATTATTTTGGTTTGTATTTTATTTGATTCCTTTCTTTTTTTATTTATGTAATTTTTTTCGTTTTTATTTATATATTTTTTTCTTAACTTTAATAGTGAAGTTTTGCCATAATGGGGCGTTTCTTAAATTATTTTGCGATTAATTTTATTTCGTATTTTACTCGTTTTATAACTGACAGTTTTGATTGATACCGTTGTCAGTTTTTATTAAGTACTAAAGGAGGTCATAGGATTATGTTTAAAATAAACACTAAAGACACTTTTATTAGTTGGATAGAAAATTTTGGAATAATTTATCGTTATTGGAAGGAAACATGTTGGTGAATTTAAAATGTTAAAGCTATTAGTAAACAATAAGTTAATATAGATTGATTACAATGATCAGAATGGTATTGTTGGTGAAAATGGTCCAGATATCGAATTAAAAAATCAAAATGTCTGATTTTTATTTTTCAAGTTTTTTTCTTCTCACTCAAAGAAGGCTCTTAAAACAAACGACCTTTCAAACTTTGGTTTTCGAAACCAACATGACTACTTCCAAACCAAAGAAAAAACTATCAATGATTCAAGATACCACTATACGAAATTTATATATTTTTTTCCTACATTTAATTTTATAAAAGGCCAAATAAAACAAAACTGGTCTGTAGAACATTCATAATTTTTAAGTATTTTTTTTTTATAAAACTGAATAAAAACTACTTACATACTACAAAAATACTATTTGAAAGAAAAAAGGTTTGTTAAGGTAAATTTGGAAATTACAACTAAAATCAGGTTTTGATTTTCATAAAAAAACAATAAAAATCATTTAAACCAAACAACAACAGCAACAAAAAGAAAATAAACTGAAAAAAACAACAACAAAATGCTAAAACAAAAAATCAAAATAAAAATAAGGGAAACTACTGTCAATAAAAGTTAAACAAACAGCCAAATGGATGGACGGACAGACAGATATATACTCGTTGCTAACATGAAAAGAATTTTAAATTTTTAGAAAATTAACAAATAAACCACTTTTTTCTCATACTAAGCTTGTATGCAGTAGACCTTCGAAAAGAAGGTGTAAATTACGAAATGAGTAGAATTAATAAAAAAATACAAAGCCACACAACCTGACATTTGGGGCCTACCTAGGAAAAAGAGTTAGTTGGTCAGAGAATAAATAGATCTATGGTTTGAATTCTTTAATTGAATTTCAATTAGTTGTTGGGTAATGTAATGTTTTGATAATATGTTTTGAAAGTAATAAGTATTATTTCTGATTTCATTGTAAGTAATTTTTATGAGTTATATCTATCTATCTATCTATCTATCTATCTATCTATCTATCTATCTATCTATCTATCTATCTATCTATCTATCTATCTATCTATCTATCTATCTATCTATCTATCTATCTATCTATCTATCTATCTATCTATCTATCTATCTATCTATCTATCTATCTATCTATCTATCTATCTATCTATCTATCTATCTATCTATCTATCTAACTAACTAACTAACTAACTAACTAACTAACTAACTAACTAACTAACCAACTAACAGCGGTAAGTATATGCATACTTACATATAATAAGCGTTTAATTTTCTGCGAAAAAAACAGCTAAGTTGACACATTTAACAACAAATAAAAATCATAAAGCTAAACAATAATATTTTCATTCCATTTCATTCTCTCCTCCATTCATCTCTTTCCAACACCGGGAACAGTTTTTCTTTTACTGTTGTTTTTTTATTTTATTTCTCTTCGAAGTACAACAGCGTGAGAGAAATAATAATAAAATTTGTGTTTGTAAACATTTCTTAAACAAGTTGTTATTGTAACATATTACGTACGTATCGCTATGCCACGAAAACATTATTTAACAGATACAGCAACTACTAACACTGCTGTAGATATGAACTCTGCTAGCTAACAGCTGTAGATACATTTTAACAGCTGATCAGCTGTTATGATGAATGTTGATGAAAAAGAATAAAAGAAAACACAAAAAAATGTAAACAAAGCGGCTTTTTTTGGTATTTTAAAAGTTTGTTTACATTTTGTTGCTTAAAAGTAAAAAAAATGTGAAGAGAGAGTATTTTTCTCTCTTTGAAAAATATTAAACATATACTTGTTTTTCGGTTTAGATGGGGGAGTGGAAAATAAAATCTGTTGTAAATTTTCCAATAGGAAATTCTTTATGTCATTTTCTTTTGATAATGTGAGAAAAGTATCTGTAAGATACCTATTTCTTTTTTATTATTAATTAACCTTTTCAGTTTAGTTTTCTTTATTACATCTCTACTGTTTTATTGGCATTCTATGTTTTCGCTCTTTCACTCAACCCAACCCATATTTCTATTCTATTTCATAAGTGTGTTTTTGGGGGATTTTTATGCTTGTGAGTGTTTTCGATTTATGGGCCAACATAGTCATATTTCTCTTTTATCACTCACATAAATTGTATTTATGTTTTCTGACATTTGAGAGAATAAAGTATGGAAAACATATGTACATAACTAGATGCTGACAAAAAAAAAGAGTATCACAGCAACAACATAAATGTAAACAAATCATCATTTATTGTTGTAAATAGCCAAAGATAGATGAGTTTCTAATTGGGTTACTCCACAAATTGTATGACATAGACTCATAGAGTCTATGTGTTAGAATAAGATGCATAGTAGGGTGTTTCATTATCATTTCCTCTACAGCTCTATAGTCATCTCTTGACGATGACCTATTTTATTCGGTTTTATTTTTTTATTTTGAGTGCAAAAGTTTTCGTTTTGGTCTTCTTCGTAGGGTTTGTTTTCTTTTATTTTTGTCGGTTTTGTAATTCTCTAGTGTTTTATTTTTAATTTTTCTAATGCATTTTCATTTTAAAGCTTTATGCTTCAACAACCATAAAAATATAAATGTGTACATACATATATATGTATGTACATATGTATATGATTTCCTCTCTCCCCCTGGTCTGTTTTATAAAATATTTCCGCATTATTTTACATTCACACTCTCATACATATGTAATACATATTTACTTATGTTCATACATATGTATGTATGTGCAACTGTTTGCATTAATTTCTATTACGTATTTAAAATTATGACATAAAATGCGAAAAGAAATTTCACTGTTATATGAACTTTGACATTTCGTTTTCTTTACGAATGATTCTCTTTAGTTAAAGTCAATCATTTGCCTTCGTTTTGGTTCATTATGTACAGAGCTGTAATGATGAATTGATTTTTATACCCTATCCCACTTTAGTGGTTGGGTATATTGGGTTTGTGCTGATGTTTGTTACGCACAATAATATTGTTCCTATACCCACCTAAAAGTATACAAATCATATCAGAATCAGTTTCTGAGTCGATTTAGCTATGTCCGTCCGTCCATGTAAATCTTCAATGAAATTTGGTACATGATCTTGTATTGACCCAGGCCTATTGAAAATGGTTAAGATTGGTCCATTATATCACCAAGCCCCCATACAACTGAAACCCTGAATAGGGCTTGAATACTTTGTAATCAAACTACAGGTCGCAGGTCAATGAAATTTGGCATATGATCTTCTATCTTACCTATTGAAAATGGTTTATAACGGAAAGCCTATAGAAAATGGTTTATATCGGTAAATTATTTCACCTAACTCCAACAGGTGTAGGGTATTTTATGGACGGCCACGTCTGACTATAATTTCTTACTTGTTAATACTCAGTACATTATTTAGTTATTTTTGTGTAAATAAAAGGAGGGTGGAACTCTCATATCAACATTATCATTATAAGTTGGTTATAACAATTAATTTTAAGTTAATAATAATAATAGTTTCACTATGTAAAGATCATTAGATGGAACGTGTTTAACATAACAGATCTAGAGTGAACGCTAGATAATAATTTTTAATTCCGCTCGTTATCTTTTAGAAGGACCATTAAATATATAAAAAAAGAATGAAACAATTAAAACAAGACCCCATAGCTTAATCAACAGATCGCACGACTCAAGCCCCTATGGATGACACCTTAGTAACGAGGACTCATGTCCTAAAATATATGTTCTACTGGACTTTGTGTCAAATTCACAATTCTCTATTGAACTGAGTTAAAAATCCCTAATAAGAGAGGCAGATCTGACGTAATCGTAACCTGAAAAGCCTAATCAATCGAAAAGGGTGGCAGACTCTACATAAGCTGAAACAAGCGTGATCAAAAGTCACATTCTCAATAAACCCAAAATTCGCATTCAGACACAATTCTCTACGGCAAAGTTTTCAGACGAGATGCCAACAGTTGTGGATAAAACTATAGAACTCAAGACTTCTGTGAAGTCGCAATTTCCACGCTGGTCACTTAAAGCCGGCTGGTTGCTAAATGGATTAGAGATGCATTTCGAAAATGCCCGATATGGAATCTTTACGTGTAATCTAATAAAGTAGAGAGACAAAAGGCAGACCTGTCACTGGACTACTTGAAAAATCGGGCTCAGAACTAAAAGTTAAAAGTAACTAGTAGCGATAAATGTCCAAAAACGTAAACTTTTCCATCAGAGAAAGACACCCATAGACAAACAAGATCGATAAGAACCAATATCTTGAAATGTTCTCTGATAGCCTGAAAACACATCGATGAGATATTTGATTAGACCACAAAATATACAGTGAAAAGATCCGCAATTGAATTTGCATTAGAAAACTATTGGATATGATGTCGAAGTGTTTTTCGTAAGTACCTGGCGTGTGGCCCTAACCCATGGTGATACTTTTACAACCACTGGGTGAGTAAAAATAATGTATCTTGAAAATTATATTTCACCGTGTACATTCTTCACGCGATCGTTGATACGTTGACCCTGAAGGAAATTCTACCAACTAACGAGTCATGACAAAGTCCTGTGGGCAACTGGCCACATGTTGTAACAGATTATGTGGGGCACTGGTTAGACCACTGTTGTAAACAACAGTTTATAGTCCCGGCAGACTAGAGGTACTGGTAGTACCCCGAGATTGTAATACATCGTGATGTGACACTTGTCATGGAAACATGTCCCGGGGCAAACTATAGGATGTATGAAATATGCATTACAACGATTTCAATTAATCTTTTCCTGTACTTTCATAAATTACTTGACAATTTATTAACAAGTTTGTGGCCGCTGCAACAACATTTTGAGGAGTCTATGACGTTTGTAATAAATGTTTTGGAAAAAATCACCCTTTAAAAGCATTCCCGATTGTCATGCTCAACATGATGACAAGAGTTAATTAATTAATTATGTTGCTATTACTTTTTGTTTAACTTGTAATGGAGTTAATTTTTCATTTTATATTTAATTGTTGTAAAACTGTTTTATTATTTTAAATTAATTGATTTTAATTATTTCTTTTATTTTGTTTAATTTATTTAATTTAGTTTTTTTATTTCGTTAGTTTAATGGGTCTTTGGTCAGTGGTTTTTAAAATTGTTCATATTAATCTATGTTACGAGTTTAAGCAATTAAAAATAATGAAAAGTAATTAAATGGAAAAATGATAAAATTTGCGGTGTCGAAAAGTAAAAAAAAGAATGGAAAATTGTGTGAATGTTTAATGTTATCGGATTGGGTTAACCACTTTCACATATCGCCAAAATTATTATGAAATTTTATTTTAATTAATGTTAAACAATATAGTCGTTCGTATGGGAACATGATATCATTTATAATCAAATAATAGAATAACAAATTTTAAAAAAGTAAGAATTTAAGCCTATAAAAGGATTTATGATTTAGATAGATAGATAGATAGATAGATAGATAGATAGATAGATAGATAGATAGATAGATAGATAGATAGATAGATAGATAGATAGATAGATAAATAGATAGATAGATAGATAGATAGATAGATAGATAGATAGATAGATAGATAGATAGATAGATAGATAGATAGATAGATAGATAGATAGATAGATAGATAGATAGATAGATAGATAGATAGATAGATAAAAAGTCAAAAAGTCAAAAAATTTAACTAGAACTTGAAGATATAATTAAACTAGATTTATATAGATTTTTGAAACAGATTGTGACAAAATGCACTTAAATAAATTTAAAATCTAATTGTGCATTAAACCACAAACGCACATAAATACTTAATGATTTCAATGTTGCTGCAATTTGTTGTTTTTTTATGTTTTCAATGACATTTCAATGATCTAGATTTTTTTGTTTGCAAAATCCTTGGCCTACATCGAAAAAAAAACAACGAATAGTGACATAGAAAAGGGACCTTCAAATTAAAGCATATAAACTAGGTTAAGATGTAAAAACAACATAAATTCCTTGAAAATTTTCAAAATAAAAAACAAATGGCATGAAAATCTACACGAAAATTACACCAAAACATAGGTAGGTTTATTTGTTTTTGGTGTAATTTCCGTGTAGTTTTTCATTTTTTTTTAATTATTTTTCAACACAAAATCAATTGGTTTCAATATATTATGCTCAATTATGCTACAACAAACAAAAACTTAAAATGTCTTTAGAAATTAAATAAAACAATAATAAATTTTTTGGTTATTTCAAAAATAGAGGTCATTCCAAAGGCAACAACAACATAAAATAACATAATATGTTGTAGCATAGAGGAAGAGTATGAGACAAAGAAATGAAAGCAACATACATTTATTTGATTTAAACAACAACAACAATAAAATACCTACATAAACTAAATTTGATATCAAAAGCAACAACCACATAATATTTAAACATAAAAATCAAAGAAAACAAAACTTAAAAGAGACAACATTTTATAAAAATGTTGATAGATACTTAAACACAAGTCCATACATATGTGTATGTATGTATACATGCAAACATAAACAAAGAATCTGTTTAAAAGTACGCTGATAACAGCTATCAGCTGTTAATTAATATAAAAAAAGTATCTGTAAGTTTTCATCTTCAAGCACAACAGTGTGAGAGCGTAAGTTAAATTTTAACAACAAAGATAGCGAAAACAAACCGTGTGGTAATTTTTAACTTTTTCTCTATTTACCCGGCATGGAAAATTCAGTACTTTAGTACTTTTTCATATCGAACAAGTATGAATGTATAGTCGCGCAGTCTAGTCTATAGTCTAGTATATAGTCTAGCCTTTAGTCTAGTCTATAGTCTAATCTAAAGTCTAGTCTATAGTTTAGTCTAAAGTCTAGTCTATATTCTAGTCTATAGTCTAGTATATAGTCTAGTCTATAGTCTAGTCTATAGTCTAGTCTATAGTCTAGTCTATAGTCTAGTCTATAGTCTAGTCTATAGTCTAGTCTATAGTCTAGTCTATAGTCTAGTCTATAGTCTAGTATATAGTTTAGTCTATAGTTCCTGTCCACCAATAGGTTGGTCGCTATTTTCTCCCCCTTTATTGCACTCCTTCTTGTGATTGTTGCTTGTAGCATTATCTGTTACCTTAGCCAAGCTTACGGGGGTAACATTGCAGACGCTGGATTTCGACGACTGGTAGCCTGCTCGCGCACTACCCAAAGCCGCCGGTACTGGGGTCATTACTCCCTGAACCGTAATTGAATTTTCCTTATTTAACTTTTCCATGTTGTTTTGTTATTCCGGGATCCTACCCGTAGCGTTTTTGACCTAACCGCCAGGATATTGATTCGCAGCCGCCCCTTACTTGGGGAACAGACGCTGACCAGAGAGCCATTTAATATGAAACATACGCTTCTGGGTTTAAATATGACTAGAGGAACCACGAAGACGTCACTCTTCAAATTACACCTCTCTAGAGGGTACCTCTTGTGGGGGATGCTTACTTACTGGCGGCATCTGATCGCCATGTCACAGAATCGTCATTAGGCTCATGTAACCTTTTTCTAGCACGCCCCCGAATTCTGCCGCTCATGGTCGGGGACTGCTCATCTATCGCAGCTGGCCTACATATTTATAGGTCGTTCAGCTATCCGCCACCTGCTGACCCCGATAGTAGCCAGAGCCACGGCCCTATCCCTAGTCTAGTCTATAGTCTAGTGTATAGTCTAGTCTATAGTGTAGTGTATAGTCTAGTCTATAGTCTAGTCTATAGTCTAGTCTATAGTCTAGTCTATAGTCTAGTCTATAGTCTAGTCTATAGTCTAGTCTATAGTCTAGTCTATAGTCTAGTCTATAGTCTAGTCTATAGTCTAGTCTATAGTCTAGTCTATAGTCTAGTCTATAGTCTAGCCTATAGTTTAATCTATAGTCTAGTCTATAGTCTAGTCTATAGTCTAGCCTATAGTCTAGTCTATAGTCTAGTCTATAGTCTAATCTATAGTCTAGTCTAGTCTATAGTCTAGTCTATAGTCTAGTCTATAGTCTAGTCTATAGTCTTGTCTATAGTCTATTGTTTAGTCTATTGTCTAGTCTATTGTCTAGTCTATAGTCTAGTCTATTGTCTAGTCTATTGTCTAGTATATTGTCTAGTCTATAGTCTAGTTTATAGTCTAGTTTATACTCTATTCTATAGTCTAGTCTGTAGTCTATTCTATAGTCTAAACTACAGTCTAGTCAGTAGTCTATTCTATAGTCTAGTCTATAGTGTAGTCTAGTCTATAGTCTAGTCTATAGTCTAGTCTATAGCCTAGTCTATAGTCTAGTCTGTAGTCTGGTCTATTGTCTAGTCTAATCTATGGTCTAGTCTATAGTCTGTCTATAGTCTAGTCTATAGTCTAGTCTATAGTCTAGACATTAGTCTACAGTCTAGTCTATAGTCTAGACATTAGTCTACAGTCTAGTCTATAGTCTAGACATTAGTCTACAGTCTAGTCTATAGTCTATAATCTTGCCTTTAGTCTAGTCTAGTTTTATCTATAGTGTAGTCTATAGTCTAATATATAGTCTAGTCTATAGTCTAGGCTATAGTCTAGTCTATAGTCTAGTCTATAGTGTGGTCTATAGTCTAGTCTATAGTCTAGTCTATAGTCTGGTCTATAGTCTAGTCTATAGTCTAGTCTATAGTCTAGTCTATAGTCTAATCTATAGTCTAATCTATAGTCTAGTCTATACTCTAGTCTATAATCTAGTCTGTAGTCTAGTCTATAGTCATGTCTATAGTCTAGTCCATAGTCTAGTCTATAGTCCAGTCTACAGTCTAGTCTATAGTCTATTCTATAGTATAGTCTAGTTTATAGTATAGTCTATAGTCTAGTATATGGTCTAGTATATAATCTAGTTTATAGTCTAGTCTATAGTCTAGTCTATAGTCTAGTCTATAGTCTAGTCTATAGTCTAGTTTATAGTCTAGTCTATAGTCTAGTCTATAGTCTTGTCTATAGTTTATAGTCTTGTTTATATTCTTGGCTATCGTTTATAGTATAGTCTGTATTCTAGTCTCTAGTTTAGTCTTGTTTATAGTCCAACAGTCTAGTCTATAGTGTAATCTAGTATTTTGTAAAGTCTATAGGTAGGATTTAGAACTTAAAAAGTATTTTCGTTATTATACCTATTTAAAATTTAAATTTTCCATATCTGGTATAGGTGTATGTATATACAAATGTATATAGATTTCATACCTTAAATTTTGTTGTTGCTGTAGTTGTCTCCTTATTTCACAGCTGACAAACAATAACTGCATATTTCTCACATTTTGCTTTGATTCATTTTCTTATTTAAATAATTGTAATAACAATAACATTTAAACAATTTGCTTCCGCTCAATAACACTCACTTTCGTGTTTGGCTGCTTACGAATGGCCCTGGAAACCAATAAACAACGACCGCCTTCTAACAATTGCCTTAACAAAATTGGCAAATTGCACATTTTTAATAAATTTATCACTTTTATCACTAACTTCTAACACATTTTTTCATAAATATTTTTATATACCAATATAAATTAACATTCGTTTAATATTTTACAACTAAAACATTTTATTATTAACAATTAATTAACGTTTTAGATTAATTTAAACAGTACCATTAAACTTAAGCAACCGAACTCTTTGGAAATATTAAGAAATGTAATGAAATGAAACAATAACAAAAAGCATCCATCACTTGTTGTAGTTGTTGTTTTTAGATATTTGCTTTTTAAATGGCGTATTAATAGCAACAACAACAACAATGACTATTTCTATTACCATTTGTTGCTTTAGTTTTTTACGTCGTCTTCTTTAGTTGCAAAAATATTCTAAAGTGTTCGGTCGTTTAGTGTTAATAGTCCTGTTTATATAAATCTAAACAATTAATTAATTGTTATTATTTAAATATTTTCTTTAAAATAGTTTATAAATATTGTTGTTAACAAGATTTAATAAAAAAATGTTTAAATTTTTAGTTTAAAAAAGTGTTCTAATATTTGCAAAAAAAAAAAAAAATGCAACTTTGTTAGGCCGAGCGCCGGTCGGTGATTTTCATTTGTCAGGCCATTCGTTTTATTAAGTGTTGAAAAAGCGGCAAAAAATTAAATTTCTTTGAAAAAAGTATGAAAAAAATGAAAAAAAGTTAAAGAAAAAGAGTTTGTTGTTTTATACAATGTGTTGCAAAATGCTAACATTGTTTTTGTATGAAAGGAAATACAACAAACGGGAGAATATTTTTATTTTAACAACAAAACAAAACGGTGAGTGATTTGAAATTTGTTGCAGTTTCTGTATGTAATTTATTATTTTTCTTATATTATTAAATTTAAATATAGTCTATAGTCTTGTTTATAGTCTGGCTTAAAATATTTAAGAAAATTTATAAAGTACATTAAAAACCTAAAAAGTACTACATATTTTTGTTATAAGTATTATTTTAAAATTTCAATTTCCCATGCCTGGTATTAACTGTTAACTAGTGCTGTGTGTGTGTTTTTATTTTCTTATTTATTTCTCATTCTTCTTGGTACCGGCCGGTGTTTATAGATTTGTTTACATTTTTTTTCGAAATGTTGACAACACCGCTGCATGTTACAGTATTTGCTTGTGTGAGTTTCTTTAATGCTGCTGCATCACAACAGCTGTTTTAGCAACATTGTATCTCAGCTCAATTACGCTATAAGAAAATTAATAGGAAATAACGTAAAGATAACAATTTTTATGACAACGTATTGAAAAACAAAATAAATTTAAGTGTGGAAGTCACTTTTTAGGTGTTTTTATTTTTAATGAAATGTGAATTTTATAAGAATTTGGATGAATTTTATTTATAGAACATGTTGACAGTGTTTAGATGTGTTTTGGAAACGAGCGAAGGCAACAAAGGAGCAGTGTTGCCAAAGTTTTTGAAAGTGTTCGCGGTATTACTGATATAGATATAATAAACGGGACATTGTTCTATTAAGGCTTTCGATATTGTATGACACATTACCGTACCAGACTGCTATAGCATTCAACGGTACCCCAGTGAATTATCAGAGTTTTATGTCCTACTATCATCGATAAATACCTTCGCACTTTCCTGAATGGTTTAAATTAGCTCTATAATAGATTTTGAATTCTAGACAAGTTCTAATTCTGTTCTAATATAGTTCCAGTTCAGCGCTAGTTCAGTTCTTATTAAGTTCTGATCTAGAAGTGATTTAGTTCTAGTTCAGCGATTAATTAATGTTTTGACTTTTATTAAATGACTAAAATTACAGTTATTGCTGTCATCGGCCTAAAATGAAAAACTACAAAACTTTCTGTGTCATTATTAGACTTTCGACGGAATAAAATCTTTTTGTCTTAGCAGCGATGTTATTATTATCCCTCAGGAACATTTATTTCAAAATTCCGAGAAACAAACTTTCTGAACATTGCACAACAAAAGTCAACTTTGAATAAATTTGATATCCAGATATCTAGAAGTAAAAAGATCAAAAATCAGATTTTTTCCTTCACATCAGATATCGTGACTTTTTTTGTGCCGTCTTAAAGTCTCATCCGTTAACTTCAAAATAATGATTTAAGTTCTGTTATATCTTCCAAATTCGATCTATAGGGTAATAGGCGACTTTTCGACATTTTTCATTTTATAAAACGACGATTTTTTTAATTTTTTTTCCAATTTTCGACTTTTTGACTTTTTCCGACGTTTCTCGAATTCTCGACTTTTTCTGGCTTTTTATCGACATTTTCCGACTTTATGACCTTTTCCGACTTTTTGAACTTTTCCGACTTATCAATTATTTTTAACCTTTTCCAAATGTTCGACTATTTTTTACTCTTTCCGACTTGTTACGACATTTCGACTATTTCTTTACTCTTTTCGACTATTTTCGATTTTTTCCAACTATTTTTTGACTTTTTTCTCACAATTTTTGTCCTGGAGTCAATATTTGGCGAGCTGTATCAAAAGGTCTTTTTTGAGTTTTTTTTTATAGTTTTTTTTTTCATATTTCTTTCGAAGAAAAGAAATTTTGGACGGAAAGTAGTGAGTTCAACCACAGTCTGCATCGACTATTTTTTTCTTTTCGACTTCTTCGCACATTTTCCGACCTTATCCGATTTTTTTTGGACTTTTCGACTCTTATTTACAAAGTCGACTTTTTTCATAAACGATAGTCAAGTTATCGATTTTTTTGAAATAGTCGACATCGACTTTTTGACTTTTTTCGACAAAAAGTCGATTGTTCGATTATTCGAAAGTCAATTTATAGAACCCTACTCCGAGCTGTCAAAAAGCCTCAAATATGTCAAAAAAATATTCGATTTTAAAAACATGATATTTATCATTTCGAAAAGTTGATGTGAAATAGAAATTCTTTATTCAAATTGGTATTCAACTGTTTAAAAACGTTTTATTGTCAAATTTCTTTTCACAGTCTCTTTTACCGTTACATTAACTCTATTTTCCCCAAAATGGCAACACTATTTGAATGTAAGAGAGAATGCGAGAGCTAAATTTAACGTTATTTATACATTTTGTTTATATTTTTCTTCGTTTGTTTTGTTTCTACTGTTTCGTAAGTATGAGATTTTTAATACGTTTGTGTGTTTCTGTGAGTATTACGTTTTTTGTTTTGATTTTTATGTTTCATACGTTTTTTCTTTTCCTTTTTATTGTGAATGCACTACGTAAGTTGGTTTTTTGTGGTATGAAAGTATGTGTGAGAATATGTTTATATGCGTTTTGTTGGTGTTGTATGTATCTATGAGTTTGCTGCTTTGCGGTAACATCTTGTTGTTGTTGATGTTTTTGACAACGTCATATTAAGATTATTTTTGATTATTTTGTTTTCTTTTTTTTGTAATTTAATGAAAATAAAATGCGATTAATAAAGAAGAAATGACAAAAATTAAAAGAAAATAAATGAAATATACAAGTAAATGAAGCGAATAAAACGATCGACTGTCCGCTCTTACGGCAGCAAGTAGTCGGCCGGTCGGACAAAGCAATCACACACTCTCAAACAAACCCACAAAAACAAATACACACAGCATGTACAACAGCAAAACAACAAAGTGAATTTACGTAAATTCAGTCGTTGATAGCCAACTCTCGTGTTCAGACGATAAGCGCTTTTTTTGGAGAAGAAAAGAAAAAAAACCAAAAGAGACAAAGAAACTCAAAAAGAAAAATAAAAAATAAACACACGTTCTCAATCATAATTCACCCCCACAAACAAAATAAATGTAATATAACAGAAGCAGCAACAACTAGGGGCCTTCTAATGTAAATTACAAAAAAGACGTAAAAGAAACGTATGCGTTTACAACAAAAACAAACTTACGGATTACAAAGCAAAAAAGAAAACAAGAAAAAAACGAACTGCATTTTCCGTCATCAGACGTGTAAAGACCAACCAGAAACTGCCCGCATAATAATTTTTCTGTTTTCAACTATTTTTTATATTGTGAATTGTTTAAACATTTTCTTGATTTAATTAAAAAAAAACTAAAATTTTTATGAAACTCTTAAAAGAAAAAGATTTCATTAGTATTTTTTATGAAAAAAAGTGTTAAATTCCCTTTAAAAATACTAAACTTATCTTGTAATTAAATTTTCGAAAAACTTAAAAAAATAACTAAATTATTATTATTTTAAACTTAAAAAAATTAAACATAAACAAAATTATTTCTATTTTTTTAAATAGAAACTTTGTGTTAAATATTAAAAATAAAAACAATTATAAAATTCTAACAATTGGATTATGCTGAGGCTCCATTTTAAACGTCACACTAGTTTATTAACCCCTCGTAGACGGCATGTAGTAGCTAAAAAACAGCAACAACAAATAAACATAAACCAACAACACTATCAAAAAAACTATGTTATTAATCCAAAGTCATTATTGTGTGATTTGAAACAACAACAAGAACATTTACAGTTTAATCAAAGATTCAATCAACGTATCATTTTCAATTTGGAATTGTATCACAAGAATATATTTTTGAAAAAATCCCTTCAAACGTTTTATAAAAAATCTAAACGTCAATATCTCTGCATAAAAATTTCATAGATCCAATAACAACAATACACACGCACACAGAAAGACCAATCTATAAAAATATACACACACACATACATACACTCTTGGCTACATATGAATAAGATTTGAGAAAAAGGTAAATTTTGAAATGAAATGTATAAAATGATAATAAACATTAATTCAAAAGAAAGTTTTTTTAAAGAGAAATTTTTTGGTTTTAAAGGAAAATAAAAAGAATTGAATTAGTTTTTAAATGAAATTTATTTAATTTTGAAAGTAAATTTTAAATTTAAACAATAATTTAAAATAAGTTTTGATTTTACATTTGGTTTAATATTTGCTAAAATGTCAGGAAACAAGATTGAGATTTATGCAAACTGTCAAATTTGTATTTTGACAGGTGGCAGCAACAGCTCAGCTGGTTAATACATATGTTTTGGTATACCGGTATTAGTTCTAGTTCAGTTCTAGTTCAGTTCTAGTTCAGTTCTAGTTCAGTTCTAGTTCAGTTCTAGTTCAGTTCAAGTTCAGTTCTAGTTCAGTTCTAGTTCAGTTCTAGTTCAGTTCTAGTTTACTTCTAGTTCAGTTCTAGTTCAGTTCTAGTTCAGTTCTAGTTCAGTTCTAGTTCAGTTCTAGTTCAGTTCTAGTTCAGTTCTAGTTCAGTTCTAGTTCAGTTCTAGTTCAGTTTTAGTTCAGTTCTAGTTCAGTTCTAGTTCAGTTCTAGTTCAGTTCTAGTTCAGTTCTAGTTCAGTTCTAGTTCAGTTCTAGTTCAGTTCTAGTTCAGTTCTAGTTCAGTTCTAGTTCAGTTCTAGTTCAGTTCTAGTTCAGTTCTAGTTCAGTTCTGGTTCAGTTTTAGATCAGTTCTAGTCCAGTTCCAGTTCAGTTCTAGTTCAGTTCTAGTTCAGTTCTAGTTTAGTTCTAGTTCAGTTTTAGTTCAGTTCTAGTTCAGTTCTGGTTCAGTTCTAGTTCAGTTTTAGTTCAGTTCTAGTTCAGTTCTAATTCAGTTCTAGTTCAGTTCTAGTTCAATTCTTGTTCAGTTCTAGTTTTGTTGTTGTTCTGTTTTAGTTTTGTTTTAGTTTAGTTTTAGTTTAGTTGTAGTTCAGTTCTAGTTCAGTTCTAGTTCAGTTCTAGTTCAGTTCTAGTTCAGTTCTAGTTCAGTTCTAGTTCAGTTCTAGTTCAGTTCTAGTTCAGTTCTAATTCAGTTCTAGTTCAGTTCTAGTTCAGTTCTAGTTCAGTTCTAGTTCAGTTCTAGTTCAGTTCTAGTTCAGTTCTAGTTCAGTTCTAGTTCAGTTTATGTTTATGTTTAGTTCTAGTTCAGTTCTATTTCTGTTTTAGTTCAGTTTTAGATCTGTTCTAGTATAGTTCAATTCTTGTTATGTTTTTAATAGAACACTGTCCTTCTAAATAGTTGATAATTAACACCAAAAAATTTCTCTTAAAAGGTAAACAAAATCTACAACAAATTATTAATAAATTTTATATTTCTTTGTTTATTTATAGTGCAAAAACCCCGTTTAAAATAATAAAAAAAAATAAGTAAAATAGCAGTTAATATTTACTAAAGCAATAAACAGGAAACATAAATTTAACTAAAATAAACAACAGCAATTTATAAAAAGCCTTTTAATTTAATAAAATAAAACAATAATTCAAATAATATAAAACAGCTGTTAATATAACAGTTATAAAACTACTATTAAAACAACAAGTTCTTCACAACAAATTGGAAAAAAATCTGTTAAAGTGACAACAGCAACAAATTAATATAAAATTACAGCAAAGAAACAAAAAACAACTAAAATAACAAGAAAAAAGAAATAAAAATAAAAACGTGTCTGTTAACGTCTTCTCAAACACTGTTAACTTAACAGTTGATTAAAATTAAACAACAGTTTAGGGCAAAAGTTTAACAACAAATTAAAGAAAACAAAGCAACAAGTGTTGATGCAAAATAAGAAAAAGATTAAAAAATTGTAAAAAAAAAGTTATAAAAAATTAAAAAAATTGTGTTCATTATTAATAAAAAATAGAATTTAAAAATATTTAAAAATAAAAATTTTGTGAAATCTTAAAAAATTTTTTTGTTAAAGCGTTTTTAAATAAAAAAAGTGTGAAATGATAAAAAACCTAATTTAAAAAAAAAATATTGTTGAAGTTTAAAAAGTTTTAGTAAACATATTTTAAAATTGTTGTTCAATAAATTTAAAAAAAATTAAAAAAATAAATATTAAAATTTCATTTAATTTAAAGAAATTTAAACAAAAATATAAAAAAATATAATTGAAATCTAAATAAATTTTCAAAAAATTTTAAAAAGTGCAATTAATTTCTTTAAATAAAAATTAAAAAAAAAATTAAAATGAATATTTCACAAAAAGTTTTAACTCATAAAAACAAATTTAAAAAACAAAATTAACATAAAATTTAATTCAAAATAAATCAAGTGCTAATTCTTACTAAGAGCTTCCTTTTTTGAAAAAAAAATCCCCTAAACTTTAGAAACTTTTAATAAAATTTTTTCCTCTTTTAGCGTAAAAAAGTTTTCGGTTCTTTTATTTTTGCGTTAAAAAGTCTAAATTTTTGTTTCCCCCCTCTTCATTTTTTCCCCTTATTTTGAAGTAAAATTTTCTTAAACTCAAAAATGTCTACTGGTCGTCGTTTAGCTAAACGCTCTATAATCGGCACTAAAGTTTGTGCTCCCGGTCCCGATGGTCTTTGGTATTCGGGTGTTATACAAGATGTTAAAACACCACCCTCGGCTACCGTAACTAGTGCATCGACTAGTTCATCTAGCTCACCAACTCCAGAAACCAAATACATTGTACGTTTCGATTTTAAGACCCAAGACAGTGCCATGGAATCACGTCGTGCGGTTAGTGTTCACATAAGTCCGGCACAATCGTTGCGTCGTAATGCAATGATTAAAGAATTTCTTGAATCGGATTTAATCGGTCCCGGTTTTCGTTCGATAATGGGTGTTAAACTGCAGTCGGGTCAGCGTGTCTATTTGACTTATAATGGTCGTGAGACTTCGGGAGATGTGATCACACATGATCACGAAAAGGATGAGGTTCTGGTGAAGATCACAACAATTGGAAGTGAGGTAAGTGATTTATGTTTTATATTATATATTAGAATAGTATTTAATAATTTAGAAAAAAATCTTTTTTATCCACCCAAATGGTCAAAAATTCAGTTATTTGAAAGAATTACTTCTTTGAACATTTTGAATACTTAAATTTTTCTTGTTTTAAAAGAGATGTAGAAAATACTTCTGAGTGTTATACTTAGAAATGAATGAAAATTGAGATCATTTTAAGTATCCATTTTTTAAATCTTAGGTTTCTATATTCTCAAACCCCCTTTCAATCATCTTTTGAAAAAGCTCTTCTATCCCTTAAAGCGATTATATTTTAGTTCCTTGAATGTAGATTTATCTCTGTCTCTTTGATGTTTTTACCTCAATTACTTTCATATCCCTTCTATTCCTATTTATTTATGTATGAAAGTTCACCAGAGAGGCATGTTATCGTAATGATTTCTCCATTTTTGTATTATTGCAATTTCTGTTATACCGATACCTTTAGTCTGCTTGGTTTATAAATGTATCATCGGACTTGTTTTGTGATTATTTGATCTGGGATCGAAACAGGCAGTCTTATTATCTGATACTAAAGAATCCGATAGTCTACAGGGCAGAGTTTCGGACCTTTTCTTGTCCCCGTTATTGATCGATTCCGATTGAAAGTGATGGCTAATAACGTCTATAACCGTTTATCTAGAGTGAGTGTGTTAAATGTTTTTCTCATTGAGTGTGTCGAACAAATCAGAAGTGTATCACAAGTCCTTGGCTTTTTCGATGGATTATTTGGTCTATCCATTTCGTCTCTGGGTGGTATTGATGAGATATTATCCTATATTACTTAGTAGTATATGTTTTTGCGTAACGTATTAGTAATAGTAATGCATTGGGATCTTTACATCTAGACGCATTTGAATCATAATTCACAATTTGAAAGTCAATATCTTGACAAGTATAAAGTAAAAAATCAGTTTCTTGTCTTGATTCTGAATTTATACGCTACTGAAGAGAGCCTGAAAATGAACAGTTTAAGCTGTTTACTTCGGTAATTACAGAGATCCAAAACGGCGCTGTCAAAATCACCCCCAACGCCTATAGAAGGAACATTTTCATTCCCTTGAAATTTTCATTCTTCACGAAGGGAAAATAGCTATTGTGAACTTGTTTTGAGCAATTTATTCACAGTACTTGATTATGTATGCAACAGCTGTTCATAATCAGTCCCAACGCCTATAGAAGTGACATTTTCATTTCCTTGAAATTTTCATTATCCACGAAGGGAAACTAGCTATTGCGAACTTGATTTAAGCTTTTAATTCACAATAGTTGATTTTATATGCAACAGCTGTTCATAATCACCCCCCCCCCCCAACACCAATAGAAGTGATATTTTCGTTCGATTGAAATTTTCAATATCCACGAAGGGAAAATAGCTATTGTGAACTTGCTTTGAGTAATTCATTCACAATAGTTGATTAGGTATGCAACAGCTGTTCATAATCACTCCCAACGCCTATAGAAGTGACATTTTCAGTCCCATGAAATTAGCTATTGTGAACTTGCTTTGATCAATTCATTCACAATAGTTGATTCTGTATGCAACAGCTGTTCATAATCAGTCCCAACGCCTATAGAAGTGACATTTCCATTTTCTTGAAATTTTCATTCTCCACTAAGGGAAATAGCTATTGAGAATTTGCTTTGAGTAATTCATTCACAATAGTTGATTATGTATGCAACAGCTGTTCATAATCACCCACCCAACACCAATAGAATTGACATTTTCGTTCGATTGAAATTTTCAATATCCACGAAGGGAAAATAGCTATTGTGAACTTGCTTTGAGTAATTCATTCACAGTAGTTGATTCTGTATGCAACAGCTGTTCTATGTTTTCGAAATTCCATCAGAAAATTTCACAAAAGCGGAAATTTTTCCCTCAAACAAGTTAGGGAACGAAGAACGTGAAAAGAGAAGGGAATGAGTGAAATATTGATTAGCGATAACAGTGCGCATCTATACGGGTCTTCAGAACTTAAATTGTAATGATGAACCCTGGAAATTCATTTGAATCGTAGTAGTTGTTATTCCTAATATAAAATTCTGTTATATTTTGGAATAAATGATCCACGTATTCCAACCATATCCAATTGCAATGATTTTGTAGTATGAACCCAGATTTGAGATCATTAATAGTTTATTGATATAAACCTGTAAACTTTGCAATATCATTTATGGCAACGGGTTCTGGGAGGTCTGTCTAATCGCTCGAACTGGGTGTTCAAAACAAGTGAAAATTAACATTCCACTTCATTTCTCAAATAACATACAATCTTCATCACTTTCACTCATTCATTAATTTCAATTAGAATGGAGAATCTAAACGTTTAAGTCGCAGTCGTAAAGCTAAACATTAATCAAATTGAACATTGTTTTAAAAGGGGTCCACCAATTAGCATTTTCAAACACAAATTCGATTTAAGTGGCCCCCGGAATAAATATATACTATATTGTTTGAATGTTAGAGTGGGTGGGTGTTGGTCGTTGTTGTTAGTGTTGTTTGTTAGCGGACTGTTTGTCTGTTAGTGAGTGTAGTTGCAGTCTTATAGAGTTTGATGAGATAGATGCACTCGTTTAAAAATACACACTTTGTACTCGTTTTGCTTGGACGTTTTCAATTTGTTTCTTCTTGTTGGTGTTGTTGTTGTTGTAACAGCAGTTTGTTAAATGGTGTGATACCAAAACCATGGCATTTACAAAGTACAACAATAATAACAAAAACATTGCAAATACAAAATATATGTATATATTGGTATCTATGTCAAGGTTAAAAAGCTTCGTAAAAGTGCAAACAACAACAACAATGACAAGAAAAATAAACAGAAAATAAAAGTTAATAGTAAATGTATGTTTAACATATAAAAGTGTAAATGCACAATGGCATGGGTGTGTGCAAAAATATACCACCATCTATCTATCTATCTACTGCACATATCTATTTTTATTCTTTATTTTTCTATTCCATTTTACTTAGATTTTCTATTGTGTTTTTCTTAACCATTCTATGTTGAACTTTAAGTGTGTGGGCTTTAATCAATTATGCTCATGGAAATGTCCTCGATGGGGTTTCACAAATAAAAAAAAGAACAA
>NC_060952.1:76226037-76279519 GCF_022045245.1 Lucilia cuprina
ACATACGTCTGAATCCGCACGTCCAATTTTGCATAAATGTCGAATGGTTTTGCGTTTGTCAGTTTAACTGCCGTGAGCTCTCGTCCTTTAAAGCTATTACATTTGCTCTTTCGTTACAGACTACTCCCGAGTGGGCTGGTACCCATATTATGTAAACCTTGCCTCTGGGAGAGTATTCAGTTAAAGCTTTCTTACAATCCAAAGTACTTATTTTTTTTTTTTTGCTAAAAGTTTGAAATTTCTGAATATATATATATGTTGATATGGTGTCCGTCCCTCAATGTTAACACTTTTATTATAATTTAATGAAGTTTTCCCAGAAAAGGCATGGTATCTCATAGCTACAATACAAATATTACCACGAAATTGCACTTTGTAAAATGTTATATTTAAATAATAATATTTCAGATTCCAGATGTGATGGAGAATATGAAGTAATATTCATATACCACTAAAGTGCTGTAGGGTAGAAAAATTATTTTACCAGACAGATTTACTACCGGTTAAACGATAATCGGATATTGAGATTGTAGCCCTGAAAGTATCAAATAAGACTCGGGAGTATCACGGTACTTTTGCACATCAAATAGTGTCAAAAAAAGTACCACCGTACCAACTTTGCCATCCCTGATGCATGTGTAGTGTTGTCTCTCCTTGTTTTTTTCTAATTTTAATAGTTTTTCTCATTGTTATTGTTGGTGTCGTGCCTGTCATAAGTGATGTCGATTCAACTCAAAAACCCCATTTCCCAGTTATTATTGTTGTTCCTATTTTCCTACTTTTATCACACAATCTATTTGTCATTTCACATGCTGTACAAAGTGTCAACAACAAGTTACGTCAGAATAAAAGCTTAGAAGAGAGCATAAAAGAAACCCAACGATGAAATCGAAAAAATACAACAAAACTATAAACACGAATAAATACAAAAACAACAAAAAAACTAGTATTTAAAATAGGAAAAACAATAACAGATAGAGCAAGCGGTTTAATAAACAACAATGCATTTGTAATCACATACACAACTATACAAATGTAAACTTACATTTTCTTTCCTATACGGTATATGTGTGAATGTATTTGATATCATACTTAGCAAAAACAACAATTACAATAAAAATTTAATAATAGACTTTATTATAATTTAAACACTCACACTTTTATTTATACATAAAATATTTCTTCATATAGCCGGTCTATAACTACAACAAAACAAACAAAAAATAATAGAAAGACTAAACACAAATTTAAATGGGAACAACAACAACAACGACAACAATTTCAATGATGACGTTTTATTTATTTTCAAGATCATTTTGTTGTTGTTTATTTTTTCTATATATAAAGAAAATTTATTTATAAATTTTTTTTTTTTTTTCTTGAGTATTGAGTAAAATTGTTTTCGAAAAGTTGAACTAAAGGGAGTGTATTAGAAAGAGAGGAGCGAAGGGATTGGGAGAGTGTGTAGCTATGTAGCTACATGTTGCTTTAAAAGTTTATAAATAATTATTTTAATTTATTGTATTTATTATAAGCATATTGTTTAGCATTTCGTAATTAAAATAGATTTTTTATTTTTATAATTTCTTTAACAATTTATTGTTTACATTTGTTGGCTTGTTGTCAGCAACATGTTTAGAAACAAATGTTGATATTAATTGGTTAAAATTTAAACTTATATTAGAAATTTAGAAAGTTCTCTTAAGTGACTTAAATATATTTCTAATATTTTTTTAACTTTAGATTCTATTTGAGGAAACTTATTCCCCAAGTTAGGAGGCAGTCTACTGTTCACTCGAAAAATTATTAAAATTCTTTATTATTTCATTTAAATTCAATATTCGATTTTTAAAAATCATTCACTTTTTTTAAAAAATTTTGTACAAAATGCAATAGACATTAATAAATGGAACTTTAACGCAAGTCTGTATTATGAAATCGAAAATAATTATAGAAAACAAAAAATTTAACAAAAACTTTTCAAACTTCAACTAATGAATAAAAGATATAATGAGTTACGAAAATTTGTCATTAACAAAAAAACGAACTGTCAAAAATAATAACAAAAAGCGAACGGTAAACTAAACCCAAGAGTAATGAATTTGAAAATAAAAGTATTGAAAGTAAAGTGGTGTCACGCAAGCCTATGATTTAGCCCCAGGGTATAAAAGTATCCACTTCAGACTTTAGATTGTCATATTGTCAGGTAATAGATTGTCACACATAATAATTATAAACTACTAAAATAAGTAAATAAATAATGACTAACAAACTCATTGAATAAATACAACAAAATACATTTGTTAATTGCAACCTCTGCTTAATTTTCATTGCAAAACAACGCACCAATTTAAGCTTTTTAACGATTTTTATTTGTATGCCTGTTGTGCATGGTCAAGGTTTTGTTTGTTTAATGTTTATAAAATTTTAGCCAAAAATGGTTTTAACCCAAAATTTTCAAAAACAATATTCAACAAACATGAAACATTAGCTAAAACAAAAACATGAAAAACTTGAAAGTTTTGAAAATTGTATAAAACACCATTTTTGATATTTAGCTTAGCTTTGACACACACTCACTCACTCTCCCCAGAACATTTTATCGCACGATTAGTTTTATAAGAAAATGTGACACATAACAAATTTTTTTACTATTTTAAATAAACTTTATCGTGATAAAAAACATTTTTGACAAAATTTAAAAAAATAAATAAATAAAAAACACAACAACTTGATAAAACACAGCTGAACGCAAAATGATCATGAAGAAAACTATAGATTTCATTTTACCTTAAAAATTTATGTTATAAATTTAATAAAAGTTTGATTAAAATAACATTTTTCATGAAAAATTAAAAAAAAAACAAAAGAAAAAGTAAAGCGTAGATTGCCTTTAGACTGGACAATTGGATTTTCGTTCCGGAGCGACCTACAATATACTCGGCCAAAGATTGTCAACCCAGCGGCAGCTGTATCAACCGAAAGTTTTTCTCCACAGGAAAGAACTATCGGCCACAGTCGAACTGTTACAACAATTACTACAGTTTCATTTTTAATCTTGCGTTTAATCGGTACTTTAGATTTGTTTAAAGACTTCCATATAGTCTGGAAGAAAATCTCGCCTTTAGTCTAGACATACCCCCGTCTTTAGTCTGGACTATAGACTAGTTTATAGTCTTTATATAGTCTCGTATATAGTTTCGTTAAGAGTCTGAACTATAACATTGTCTATAGTCGGACTATAGTCTATTCTATACTCTGGATTATAGTCTCCTGTATAGTCTAGACTATAGCCTAAATTTGTTTATAGCCTTCTATAGTCTGAAATAGAATCTCGCCATTAGTTTAGACATATACGCGAGAAGACTATAAACCATAGCCTAGTTTATAGTCTTCAGTCTCGTATATAGTTTCGTTAAGAGTCTGAACTACAACATTGTCTATAGTCGGACTATAGTATTTTCTATACTTTGGTTTATAGTATCATGTATAGTCTAGAGTATAGTCTAGATTTGTTTATAGCCTTCTATAGTCTAAAATAGAATCTCATTAGTTTAGACATATCCGCGTGTTTAATCTGGACTATAGTCTAGTTTATAGTCTTCAGTCTCTTCTAACGTTTTCTAAAATCTGAACTCTAACCTTGTCAATAGTCTGGACTATAGCTTTGTCTATAGGCTGTTCAATAGTCTTCTATCTGGAATAAAATATCGCTTTTAGTCTAGACATAGCCGCGTCTTTAGTTTGGCCAATAGTCTGGACTATAGTGTCATCCATAGTCTACACTACATTCGCATCTAAAGTCTGGAATATAATCTCATCCATAGTCTGCACTATAGTCGCGTCTAAAGTCTGGACTATAGTCTCGTCTGTTGTTGGACTATCGTTTCTCCTATTATTGGACTACAGGATCCTCTATAGTCTGGAATATAGGCTTGCCTATAGGCTGAAATATAGTCTCTTCTATAGTTTTTACTACAACCTCGTCTATAGTCTCGTCTACAGCGTGAACTATGGTCCCGTATAGTCTGGACTTATTGTTTCGTCTATAGCTCGTATTATAGTACCGACTATAGTCTGGACTTTAAAGTTATATAGTCTAGTATATAGTCTGGAGTTTAGACTCATCTATTGTCTGCACTATAGTTTCGTCTAGTAGACTTTTGTTTGGGTATTAGTATCATCTATAGTTTGGTCTATAGTTTCGTATATTATTTGAACTTTCCTATAGTATGAACTGTAGTTTAAATAAAATATGTAGGGCCTGTAGTTTACAGTCTTTAGTATGGACTTATGTTTTGTTTATGATTTGGATCATCTATTGTTTATACTATTGTCTCGTCTGTAGTCTCAACTATAGTCTCGACTAAAGTCTAGTCTATATTATCGTCTACAGTCTGTAATATAGTCGTGTCTATTATCTAAACTATAGTTTTGTCTACAATATGGACTGTAGTATCTGGATTATAGTCTCTTCTAAAATCTATTCTCATCCGTTGTCTGCACTATAATTTCGACTAAAGTCTCATAGGTTTCTAACGTAGATCATTTTTCCGTTTTACAATTTATAAACAAATAAACCAATAAAAAGGACTTGTCAATAGCCGGAACATCGTCTATAGTCAGTACTAAAACCTCGTCTATAATCTCGATATTATATATCGACTATAGTCTTTGAAATGTAGTCTAGTCTATATTATCGTCTAGAGTCTGTAATAGAGTCATGTCTATTGTCTAAACTATAGTTTTGTCTCCAATATGAGCTTTAGTCTTTGGATTATAGTATTTTCTAAAGTCTGATCTATATTTTCATCCATTATCTGGACTATAATCTTGACTAAAGTCTTATAGGTTTCTAACTTAGAGCTTTTTTCAGTTTTACAATTTATAAACAAATAAAATAAACCCCCTATTACAAAACTATTACAAAACTTTACGTTTATTATAACAATTTTATATTTTTTATTTATGTAAATACTAAATATTTTCCATACATATATACACAAAAACTTTTACTATACATAAATAAATGCATATAAAATTTCATAGATTTATAAGTTGATTTTATTTAAATTTATTTTTTTAACATGTGATGCTCACGTGCACGCCCTAAAACATTTGAAAAGATATGAAATAAATATAAAGAAAAAACTACAAAAATAAAAACAAAATAATAAAAAGACTTTTATATTTGTTTGTATATAACAACAAAAATGTCTATGTTTTTATGTCTGTATCTTAAAACTAAAACTTTTTTAAAATGTATGGCAATGATGTTCAAAAATTTATAAAATATAAACTGGTATTTGATTATAAGTGAATATTAAAAAAAAATGCACAGAAATATCTGCTATAGTCATACATACATATTTTATAGACAAAAGTGTTAATAGATAAAATGTTGTGTCTCTTTCCTTTAAAAATGAACTCCCCCTTTTGTTTTTGGTTTTGTGAACAACTTAAATAGTATTTTTCGAAGCCCCTTTAATCCCTCTACGATTTTAATTAGAAATATTGGTATGTTATTTCATTATAGATCTTGCTTGTGGTCTGAACTATAGTCTTGTCTGCATACTGGACTATAGTCTGGCCTAAAGTCTTATCTATACAGTGGTCTATAGTAATGTCTACAATCTGGAATATAGTCTCGTTTATAGTTTAAACTAAAGTATCAATCGATAGTCTGTACTTTAGTCTCGTCTAAAGCCGGGACTTTAGTTTCGTCTATAGCTGGCACTTTAGTCTTGTATATAGTCTGGACTATAGTATCGTCTATAGTCAGAACTATAGTCTCGTCTATAGTCAGTACTATAGTATTGGCTATAGTCTCTGAAATGTAATCTCATTTATTGTCTCTTTATTAGAATGGACTTTAGTTTCGTCTATAGTCTGTACTATAAACTCGTTTATATTATGCACTTAAGACTCGTCTATAGTATGAACTTATTCTAGTCTATAATCTGGAAAACAGTATTGTCTGTAGTCGGGACTATAGTGTTTCCTACATTTGAACTTTCTCTATTGTCTGGACTATATTCACGACTATAGTTTGGAGCAAAGGCTTGATAATAGTCTGGACTTTAGCCTCGTATATTGTCTGAAATATAGTATTGTCTATAGTCTGGACTATAGATTGATCTATAGTTCAGAATAAAGTTTCTTCTATAGCCTAGACTATAGTCTTGTCTATAGTCTCGACTATATTCTAGATTATATTTTCATTTTGTTTGGACTATAATATCGCCTATAGTCTGAGCTATAGTCTCGTCTATAACCTGTACTATAGTAACATCTATTTTATGGACTATATGTAGAATAGTCTGGAAATGCATCGTTTATAGTTTAAATTATAACCTCGTCTATAGTTTCAAATATAACTTAGTATATTGTCTGCATTATAGTCCCGATATAGTCTTGTCTATAGTACGGTCTGTGGTCTGGACTATAGTGTATATAATAAACAGAAATACCATATGGACTATGGACTATATTCAGGACTATAATTTGGACTACAGTTTCTTCAATAATCTGGAATGTTGTCTCGTCTATAGTCTTGTATATAGTTTGGATTATAGTCTGGACTAAAATCTAGTCTATGGACTCTAAAATCTTCTACAGTCTGGTTATAGTCTAGTTTAGTTTAAAATTTCGTCCATTCTCTAAACTATCGTCTAGTCTCTTTTAAAGTCTGGACTATTGCCTAAAGTTAATATAGACTGTAGTTAAATTAAAAACACATTATACTTTATAAATTAAAATAAACGACTATCAAATTGTTTATAACATTCCAGCAGCATGCTCCCCAAAAGAGAGCATTAGACTCCTCATGACTAAAGAAAAAATTACTTTTTTAAAAAGAAATTTTCCACACCATTTTAATCTTGTACTTGTAGCACTAATGAATAAAATATTAACAGCCTTTAGATGTGAAAAAATAAATAAATAAATTAATAAACAATATTTCATTTCTGCCAACCAAGACACTTGTTTGTGGTCTCAGGAATATATAGTAAAGGAACACTTGAAGCCAGCTTTAGCTGTTTAGCTGAATTTCCTGATTAACAGTTTCAAAAGGTGTTTCATGTTGGTGGTTTTTTTCGCCCCCTTTTATAACAAAGAAGATTTTTGTTGTTTGTATTTGAAATTGTAATTTAAATGTCGTCAGCATTTGTGTTATGGTTTAAGTACAATATCTGCCTCAAAAGTTGTAGGTGCCTTTAAAATGTTTCATGCAGTTATTTATGTCTGTTGTGCCTGTCTGTCGGATTTTGGGCAAGTGTGAACAGATGTTTTTTTCTTTTTTCTTCACTTAGTTAGTGGTTGCTTTTGTTTGTTTGACTTTTTCAGAAAAAAAAAAAACAAAAACTCTAAAGTCTCAAAAAAGATTTCGTAATATTTGTATCTGTGTCAGACAGTGAAATATATAGGACATTTGAATGGCTGATGTTGTGTTATTATTATGGCTGCTGCTGGTGGTAATAAGATAAATTTCAGTTGAAATCATGATGTGATGCTGTTGTTGTTTATGTGGGATGTAAGGGAAATCGAGAAAAGAAATACATATAAAAATTTTCTGTGAAAATTTAACTATTTAGGAATGATATTGCAAATAAAATGTCGTTCTGATTAAGGGACAGACTGACTGATTTTGAAGTCAAACAATGGCGGTAGTTTGGGTAAAAGGAAGATCACATTGTTCAAATATTTGAGAAATTAAGTCAAACATTTTGTTTCAAATTATCTAAAAAATTTTGGAATATTTTGTTGAATGATATTTTAAATTGCACTTAACCAGACTATAGACTAGGTTATTGAATAGACTAGACTATAGACTAGACTATAGACTAGGCTATAGACTAGACTATAGACTAGACTATAGACTAGACTATAGACTAGACTATAGACTAGACTATAGACTAGACTATAGACTAGACTATAGACTAGACTATAGACTAGACTATAGACTAGACTATAGACTAGACTATAGACTAGACTATAGACTAGACTATAGACTAGACTATAGACTAGACTATAGACTAGTCTATAGACTAGACTTTAGACTAGACTTTAGACTAGACTATAGACTATACTTTAGAATAGACTATAGACTTGACTAGACTATAGACTACACTATAGACTACACTATAGACTACATTATAGACTAAACTAGATATATTTATCCCTATTTTCTAAAATATTTGCTTAAAATGATTTTGCATTTATAGAATAACAATCACAAATTCAGTTTATTTTAAGATATTTATCCTTTTGAATTAAATTTCTAGTTTAAAGTCAGAAATATTCTTGTAAAACTATAAATTTTACAATTTTATGGATGTTTATGATTTGAATCTTAATTATGATTTATAATCTTTCTACATTTAATTAAAATAAGAAAAAAACATATGTTTAACAATGTTTTTTTTAAGTTGCTTTGCTCGTAAAAATGTGGGTCAAATTCAGGGGTCAAGTTGAAAACAAGTAACATACATATTTTTTGCTTTATTGTTGTATGTTCTGAGTGTTTGACCTGTTTTAGAAAAAAAGTGTAAAAAGTATAAATGTACTTGCCACATACATATACATACATAAATACAGTTGTTATGTTAGTTTATTCTACATTTTTAAAGGCGGATAGTAAAAGAACTTGAAAAATATATTTTTTTAATTGCTTAAGACGATTTCTAGTTAAATTTGGTAAAAAGAAGTAACAAATAGTGTGAAATAATTGCTGAAATCGGATTACGATTTCAAAATTTAAAGATTTTAAAATATTTCTCACATTTCACATCTGTTACCGTTCAAATGTGTTATAATTTTACTTAGTTGCCAAGCTGATTCATTAAAGTCTTTTCACAAATATTTTATTTGCAAATTATTTTTTACTTTGCAAAAAAATATAACGGTTTAACACATTATACATAACAAAAACCCCGCCTGATTCTATAGAAACACAGACCAGTACCGGTAGTAATAGTAATAGCAACCGGCTATTTTAGCACTTGACGTTTACAGCCAAAAATTTCATTCAACGTAAGAAACTGCTCCTAAAAAGAAATAAGAAAAAAACTCTCACTTACCGTTTAACGGTTTCAATGTCATTAAAATTAATTGCGTTTGCAAAAAAAGTATCTGCCAAATAATATAAGTAATAGGTAGTAGTCACACTTGAACTACAAACAAAAACCAACAATATAATTTAGAATTCATAGCGAAAAAAAGACATTAATAATAAAACAAACATTTGCGAAATTTTAGTGACGTTTGTGTAAGCTGTCATTTTTTGTGTGTGTTCATTATTCAAATGTTTTTTGCAATTTTTTTGTGCAAAATTTCTTTAACAGGGTGCCCAGATATTGCGCGTTTGGGGGCAAGATTTATTTATTTGAAAAAATGTGTGTTTTTATACTCTGCACCACTGTAGTGGCGAGGATATTATTCATTAAAGCAGATCTTTGTTGCACCTAAAACTATTGGTCCTACAGATTATAGACTAATAGACAAGTGTAGACAAGATAGACAAGACTATAGACTGACTACACAATAAACTATAATAAAGACTAGACTTAAGACTAGACTTAAGACTAGACTTAAGACTAGACTTTAGACTAGACTTTAGACTAGACTTTAGACTAGACTTTAGACTAGATTATAGACTAGAATTTAGCCTAGACTATAGACTAGACTACACTATACTAAGTCTATTGACTAGACTCTAGCCTAGACAATATAATAGACTATAAAATAGACTATATACTAGACTATGGACTACACTATAGAATAGACTACAAGCTAGAAAATAGACTTAATGTTTGAATAGATTATGGACTGGACTATAGAATAGACTATTAACTAGACAATAGAGTGGACTATAGACTAGACTATAGACTAGACTATAAACTAGACTATAGTCTAGACTATAGACTAGAGTATAGACTAGACTATAGACTAGACTATAGACTAGACTATAGACTAGACTATAAACTAAAAACTAGACTATAGACTAGACTATAGACTAGACTATAGACTAGACTATAGACTAGACTATAGACTAGACTATAGACTAGACTATAGACTAGACTATAGACTAGACTATAGACTAGACTATAGACTAGACTATAGACTAGACTATAGACTAGACTATAGACTAGACTATAGACTAGACTATAGACTAGACTATAGACTAGACTATAGACTAGACTATAGACTAGACTATAGACTAGACTATAGACTAGACTATAGACTAGACTATAGACTAGACTATAGACTAGACTATATACTAGACTATAGACTAGACTATATACTAGACTATATACTAGACTATAGACTAGACTATATACTAGACTATAGACTAGACTATAGACTAGTTAGTTAGTTGGTTTGTTAGTTAGTTAATGAGTTTTTGCTTGTTTTATTTACATGGAAACTCGGTTTTTCTAAACTGAAGTTTACTTTGGGATTTTCACATTTCTTCCATATCTGGCCACCCTTTTCCCTCAACCAATTCCACCAGATTTCTTTCAATTTCATGTTTGTCTTTCCCCTCGCCAAACAAATGTTTATTATTATAAACATTTGTTCGTTGCGTTGCTTGTATAACATTTAAATTAGTTTAAACTCAACTAATAATAAATATGCACAACGGTAAATATAAAAGTTTTTCGTGTATTTGTCATAACAACAACAACTGCAACAGAAATATTTGAATATTTTTCAAAATTTTAATTATAAACTGGATTGTAAGAATGTCAAAATTTGTACAGCATGTACAGACAAGAAAATTTTGACACTTGCATATATTAGAAAACACAAAACAAACATATTTAACATGTTTGTGTTATAAATTATAACAGTTAAGAAATTATGACAGTTGAATGTAAAAAATATGATTGTACTTATAAATAAAATACACATTTTTAGACATTTAATTCATTATAACTGAATTTTTAAGGGAAATATGGTTAAAGAAGTTTGAAATGTAATACTCATATAGTTTAGCTAACTGTTATTTAATCTCGGTTTAACGTTATATATTACTTATATCAAACTTCATTAAAATATTGGTTGTATTTGTTTTTCATGTTTAGCACTTTGTAATTTAATCTAAGTTTAACTTTAAAGTAAGCTAAACATCAAAAGATTAACTTTTCTTAAAGATCAACTTGAGCACCCTGTAGTTTAATCCATGTTTAACTCTCACTTTAGTTAAACCAACGATTACATCATTTCATTTCCGAAAATATAATCAAAAAGTATTTAAATTAATGATCTTTAAGATCACAGCTGGATTAAAGTGTGGCATATGCAATTGTTGTTGTTCTTGTTGCTATATCGTGTTGCAGGCCACAAATAAACTATCAGTAGCAATGGCAATAGTGTTAAATTGGTAATCAACACAACATTTCAACGACAATACTAGAGAATACCCAGCAAACAACTTTAATTATAGTTTTATCATCCATTCAAGTGGAAATTAAATTTAAAAAATTAAAATATTATTTTCAAATTGCAACCAATATGTTGAGTCCTAATAAGTTGCTTCAAAATGTTTGTTGGGTTAGATCTCTTTCGTCTTTGGTAATTTTTCTAAAATAGCTTCAAGGTGCATTTATTTTCTTATATTTTTCTTTGATTGCTCCTGTTTCTCCAGACTTTAAATACCAGAGATTTATAAATGTTGCATGTTTAAATGAATTAGTTAAATGTTATTTGTGGCCGGGGCAGCAGCAGCAGCAATCGTTTGTTACAACTACACAATTGTTTGTCGTTGTTGTTGTTATTTTGTTTGATTAATATTTTCTTAAATGTTTTGCGAGCTGAATGCAAGAATAGAAAGAACACAACTTCGTCTAGATTAAGTCAAATACAACATGAAAAAGGCCTGACCAAAGTAAAAAAAATGTAGTTTTACATTTAAATTTTTTAAAGGACATTCTAATTGTTTACAAAGTAATTTAAATGTTAAATTTTGAAACAAGTTAATAGAGTTATTTTCTTTTATAAAGAGGTCAAGCTTTAATGTTTTTGAAATCTGTGGGAAAGCATTAGAGTGTGTATTTTGTTTATTAACTTTTCTAAACTTCGTTTATTATTTCAACAATATTTTAAATAATCTAAAGCAATTGGAATACTTTGAAAAAGACTTAACTATAGACTTTATACTATATTATAGACTAGACTGGACTAAAGACTAGACTATAGACTTTAGACTAAATTATAGACTAGACTAAATTATAGACTAGACTGGACTAAAGACTAGACTATAGAATCGACTATAGACTAGACCATAGACTAGAATATAGACTAGACTATAGACTAGAATATAGACTAGAATATAGACTAGACTATAGACTAGACTATAGACTAGACTATAGACTAGACTATAGACTAGACTATAGACTAGACTATAGACTAGACTATAGACTAGACTATAGATTAGACTATAGACTAGACTATAGACTAGACTATAGACTAGGCTATAGACTAGACTATAGACTAGACTATAGACTAGACAATAGATTAGACTATAGATTAGATTATAGACTAGACTAAGGACTTGACAATAGTCTGGACTATAGATTTGACTATTGACAAGACTATAATCTAGATTGTAGACTAGACTATAATCGAGAATTTAGAATAGACTATAAACTAGACTTTAGACTAGACTATAACCTAGACTTTAGACTAGACTATAATCTGGACTTTTGACTAGACTATAGTCTCGTCTACAGACTGGACTAATGACTAGACTATAGTCTATGGATTAGACTATTGACTATAGCAATTAAATTTTGAAAACTTAATAATTTTAAACATTTTATCAAAAACCTGACGTTTTGGACATATGACGCAAATAGTGTTATTTAAAACAAATACACCTGTCTTAAATATCTTAAAATTTAAAATTAATGATACCAAAAAGATTTAACTAAAAGGCACAAAAGAATGATGAGTTTTTTTTTAAATTCACATAAAAAAGGAAGTATTTTTAAGAAAAAAAAAATAAATAAAAATTTAACACATTCTGTTTTTATAAGGTTTCTTTTATAAGAAATTTTATGTGTACTCTTTTAAAATTTCTTAATTCCCTTAAAGCAAACATCCAAAAAGACACAGACACAAGTGACATTTTTAGCCTTAAAAAACCTGACAAATGTTTTTAAGTTTTGTTTTACGTTTGAGTCTCCTGTGTCCTTTTATGGTATTTTTTCTTTCTTTCCTTCTTTCTGTTTTTATGTGTTTCTTAATGATTTTGCTGCTTAGTGCAACAATGTTGTGAAAATTAAATTCTTGATTCAGTTTTTTTTTTAGATTTTTATTTAATGCTTTATCATTTTTTATAATCACATTTTTTCTTAACTTGATGTCATCTTTTCTTCACATTTTAATATACAGAATTTATTTTTTGTACCACAGCATGTTCATTATTTTTGGTAGAAAGGGAAAAGGCAACAGAAATTTTTAGGTTTTCGTGTTACACCAGACAATTTGTTGCAATAAAAATCGTGTATCTTGCAATATCATTTGAGGATACTTAAGCAGCATTAAAGTTATTAGAACTTGTTCGAAATACTCCTTGAAAAATCAAAGAAAAATCACACCAAGGTGGGCCAACCCTAACGCTTAGGTAACTCTCCAATGCGAAGCATTGCATTGGATCGAACAACTGTGGTCAGGTATTCACAGGTAAACGGTATTGAATGCAATTAATTCGTTAGAAACGATCATTGGTGGAAAAACTCCCAGAATATGCAGAAAGGAAAGGTTGGTTACAGACTTATATCGATCAGACCTTACACCGTCTGACCACAATTTGTTTTGATCAATGCTGAACTTTTTTATCGGAGATAATCTTGACTTTACAACAGTATAAATGCTAATCCTTGAAAGATTGTTCTTCGAAGTTTCATTCAAATCCAGTGGAAATGTCAATATCACAGGACATATTATCTTAGTGAATCTTGACATCTTGATATTATTGCTATTCTCGGGAATAGAGAATAGAAATACTGTACTTATAGTTTGTCGAAACTACAAACTCCAGAAGTCATTCCTGAAAGGCTTTTGATTTGGGATATGAACAGAGATTCACATGATCTTTAGCTTTAGCTTAAAGTCAAAATTGGGTTTTATGAATGGTGCTGAATAGGCGGATGTAAGGTGGAACTGTAATGGTCCGGTATAAGTTATTGTTATTGTTCTTAGAACGTTACAATTAGCAGGATATACAAACTTTGGATGTTGAAATTGAACGATGATTTTTATACTTGAATGTGGACAATGTATGGAATGACGGAACGATGAAAAGCTCAAGCTTCTACCGCGATACTTCTGATTGCAGGTTTGCTAATCTCTTAATCTGTTTGGAGTTTACTATTCATGTTTGACTTGGCACAGTTGCTTCTACTGTCAATGAAACTGAGTCTTATCAATACTTACTTTAGTCTACAAAATATATTACAGCATCTTGATCATCCACGGATCCAGCTCGAGTATTTACCACCCCCCCTCCCCCTAGATCCGCGCCTGATCTTGATTGTTGCTGATTAAACAGATCCATCTCAATAGATTGAAAAATCTGTGAAATGATTGTAACATTGGATGATGATAGACCCTGCCATTGAGGCGGATAAAGGGAACCCTCTGCACGGATATAATTAAACAATTGTATCCTCCTTGCCACGGTATACTTTCGATTAGTCTCATGTGCTCTACTTTAGGAATGTGCTTCTATATGAACCGACACAGACAAGGACAAAACTTGCCACCTTTATGTTCCTCATTGGAGTCATTCAAATGCTAATGGTTCAACGTCTCTAGTTGATGTAAAAGACTGCCATGGTCATTACGACGAGAACTCTATTTAAGCACTAGAACATCAAGAACACTAAAACAGCTTAAAGATGCGCGAATTAGAACTTATTTACTTATACTTTTAAGAAGCCAAGGAACCAATATATTCCTTATTGAAGTCAATCAAAGACGAATGGTGCAACGTCTCTTGTCCACCCATTTGATGTAGAAGCCACCATGAGATTAGGTTATTACGACAGGAACTCTTGTTAAGAACTCGGGCATCTTAAACTCAAGCAAACGGTATAGTGGACTCTTTAAAGTGGTATTGTGATACGTTGTTTGTCCGCAGAAGTCCATTTTATGAAGCCAATGTGTCATAGTTGGACTGAGACCTCATTTCGGGCACCATTGGGCGATTTTGGGCACCATGTTAGAGAACCAAAATCGAAAAGTTAAGATTTGCCTACAAACCTTTAATGTTAATGTTTAATATCTTTGATATATCGCTGGAATGGAAATCATAATTAAAGTAAAACTTTAAATAATTAAGCTTTATCTCGTTGAGTCTAGAGTTTAAATGTATCGGTTAATACTTATTTGTCAAAGTGATCAAACTTTAGCAATTTTCAAAGCTTCACTTTGAGTTATAATTTATCTTCCGAATCTAAAGCTTCTTCATTATAATATCAACAATTTCATCTTTTCCTTTCCATTGAACCTGTAATTTGAAACTTAGTTTTATCCCTTTAATTCCAATTTATTTGCAATACTTTTTAGAAAACATTCTCACATCTACCGCCTTTGCCCTTACCAATACTATCATTAATCCCTAATGCCTATATTTACATAAAGTTTATTTCAAATTGAACTCAATTTTGTATGTTTTACCAGGAATTTTGTTGTTTTACAGTGAGGCCGAAGACAGACAGAAAACACACATAAAACCCCAAAAGGTCGAGGTCATTTTAAAGTTGAATGACATTTAGTTTAAAGCCAATGAAAAGAGAATAAAGAAAAATTAAATTATTATTTTTATATAGAGATTATAAAGAGTATTAGAATAAGAATTATTTGCATATTTAAATATTAGAATTTACTGAAAAACAAATCACTTTTTTCACATCCCAGCAAATATAAAAAACGTTAAAAGATCATGAATAATAATTGATAATACCCAGCAAAAACTTTGCTTATTAGTTATGCAAAATACAATAACATTTAAAGTACTTACTTAACATGTTGATGTTATTGGAACAAATACTTTACACAATCGCTTACAAGTAATTAATTAAAAAAATGTATACAGCTTCTATATCTTCTAGGAGAAGCAGTGTAATGCATTATAAAGTATTTATAAAACACATTATTAATTAGAATCTAGTGAAGTATTCCACCCATCGAAACATATTTAAGATATGAGGCTAATAAATAGGCGTCGACTGGTCGCCGGTAATTTTTTGCAAGCCGCGACGCTACGCTGCCGACTTCATTCGGCTCAAAAGCTAAGCCGGCTTAAACGTAGACGCTGATAAAGATTGTAATCATATTTCAGAAAGTAATTTAATCAATTTGACCATTATTATACCCAGAATTTTTAATATAATAAACGCTTATAGGTTAATTTCTAAAGAAAAAGTTAAATTGAGCTGATAAATTTAGCCGCCGCCGATATTTTCTATAATAAACAGCCGCCGTCAACCGAAAATGGTTACGCCGCCGCCGCTGATTATCTTGCATCGGCTTGTATCTCTGGATGCGGCGCTTACAGTCGAACTGCTCATTACTTTGGGCGATCTGGCTAAAAGCGGTTATAGGACACATCATCAATGTATAGTGGACACATTAGAAGGTAATACTAGACACAGAATATGTCGGAAACTTTGAAACGCTAATCCCCGATAGAATATCTTGGTTAAGAGGAACAATAGAGCAAATATCAATAGGAATCCGTTGTTACACGCATAGTTCTATATTAGAGGACAAAGTGGGCCTGGAGTTCTATATTGAAGACCCAGAAACACAGAATTATACCTCATAACGAAAGCTTCCAGTCAGATGTTCGAGAAATAACGGAATGCGTAAATTGGATTAGAATAAATATGACTCCCACAGCCCTTAATATATTTACCGACGATGGCAATTTGGGCAATATCAGGCGATAGAGTTAAATTGGATTATAAAAAAGCTTTAACTGAATACTATATCAGAGGAAAGGTTTACGTCAATTGACTGCCAAGGCGAATGTAAGAGCTTTAATGGGAAGTAAGCTCAAGGCAGTTAACCTGACAAACGCAAAATCATTCGACTCAACAAAAGTTGATTAAACAAATTTCATAAGGCAACTAGGAATAATGAAACGGTGGGTAAAATCACAAAGGGTGACCCTGATGAGAGCAAAACGACAAATCTGGAGTTAATATGATGGTACGTATTCTGTGCGGACACACAGGATTACAAGCACATCTATGCAAAATTTGGACGTGCTGATTCAGACGAATGTAGAACATGGAGAGAGGACAGTAAAACTCTAGAGCCACAGATATACTTCTTCGGATTTATTGTAGCATACAGCTTCTGTATACTATCATAGAAGCTGTGCAATGCATTAGAAAGTATTTATAAACACATTATTAATAAGACGTTATTAAAGTACTTCTATGTAATCAGAACGACATGTAATAGTTATTGTAAAGTATGTTAATAGGTAATCGCTTACATGAAGAATAAGTTAATGTAAATCGTAAGAAAAAACGTATACAGCTTTAATATATCTAATCGGAAAAGCTAACTAATCCACTAGAAAGTATTTATAAACACATTATTAATAAGACGTTATTAAAGTACTTCCATGTAATCGTATTTATGTTAATAGGTAAGTGTTTTCAATTCCAAGTTATTACCAAGTTTTTGCCGTTTATTTTTAAGATAAATCGAACCCGTTACACTACAAAATGTGAAAACTTTCTGTATTAATGCTTTTAAAAAACCTAAAAATCTGTTTAAACTTTTTAATAAAAATCCTAAAAGTTTAAATAAGTTTATTATTTTAACCTAAAAATTAACAAAAATTTGTTCATATTCACATCAAAACTTTTCAATTATTTCTGTTTTTCTTTTTGACCAACTTTATGCCAAACTTTATATTGAATTTTTTTATATAATCTGAACATAATATTTAACAAAATTCGCAATTCATTATTGTTGTTTAGTTTTTGTAACACTATTATTGCTAATTTTCTCTTTAAATTGTTTATATTTAAGTTAAAATTTAACAATTTAAAAAAATTAAAAAAACTACATGCTTTCACTTTCAATTTCTATCAAATAAAGTAGAAAAAAACTCGGTTAAAAACTATTATAACAATGGCACAATGGGGCGCAAAGGAGTGAAAAGCAAAATTTTTGACATTTAAAGTAAAAGTATGCCACTGTATTATGAAAAATAATTTGCATATATTTTGCAAAGTTATTTATAGACAATTTTGTTATTTAATTGAGTTTAAAGTGGAATGAATTAAGCAAGATTTGGCATGTCAAGTTTGATAAAAACAAAGAGAGAGAGAGGGAGACAAAGTGGTCCAAAATTCCTCATAAGCAAAAAAATCCCCCAAAATCAGGTTATCTTCATATAAGCATAAATTTCTTAAATACCGGAAGCTTTTAAAGATTTTGCAAATTAGTTTTGAAACATAAAAGCATTTTTTCATTAAACACTTCATCAAATAAGTTTAAAGAAGAATTGAAAATAAAAATCAACAAAATCCAAAGTAAAAGTAAAATTTATCTATTTAAATTGACCCAAATACTCAAATGATAATAAACATGTAGTGGCACCAAAGCAAAAACTAAACAAAATTCATAAATTTGTTAAGAAAATTAACATTCGTTAGACAAAATACATAAAAATCGAAAAAAATCAAATATTGTTGAATTTGATTTAACCCATAAATTATTATACCAAATCATGTTTAAATAGAAATAATAAAATCAAATAAACATAAATTGTTATTTTATGAGCATGTCGCAGCAAGCATTAACATGTTTTGGTTGCAAAAACTCAAGAAACATAATTGAGAATAAACAAAGAGAATTTAATTGTTTTAATTTGAATTTATGATGATATTCTTTAAAATACTATAAATCAGAACATAACTCAGACTGTAACTCAGACCAGGCTATAGTTCAAAATAAAGAATACAACTTGGTCAAGATTAACTATAGCATAGACTATAGACTTGACTATAGTCCAAACTATAGACTTGACTATAGTCCAGACTATAGACTTGACTATAGTCCAGATTATAGACTTAACTATAGTCCAGACAGGATTAACTATAGCATAGACTATAGACTTGACTATAGTCCAGACTATAGACTTGACTATAGTCCAGACTATAGACTTGACTATAGTCCAGTTTATAGACTTAACTATAGTCCAGACTATATACTTGACTATAGCCCAAACTATAGACTTGACTATAGTCCAAACTATAGACTTGACTATAGTCTAAACTATAGACTTGACTATAGTCTAGACTATAGACTTGACTATAGTCCAGGCTACTATAATCCAGACTATAATTCAGACTATAAATATGACTATAGTCCAGACTATAATCCAGACTATAAACATGACTATAGTCCAGACTATAGACTTGACAATAATCCACACTATAGACTATAGCACAGACTATATACTTGACTATAGTCCAGACTATAGACTTGACTATAATCCAGACTATAGACCTGACTATTGTCCAGACTTTAGAATTGACTATAGCACAGACTATAGACTTGACTATAGTCCAGACTATAGACTTGAATATAATTCTGACTATAGACTTGACTATTGTCCAGACTATAGACTTGACTATAGTCCAGACTATAGATTTGATTATAATTCAGACTATAGACTTGACTTTACTCCAGACTATAGACTTGACTATAGTCCATACTATAGACTTGACTATTGTTCAGACTATAGACTTGACTATAGTCCAGACTATAGACTTGACCACAGTCCAGACTATAGACTTGACTATTGTCCAGACTATAGACTTGATTATAATCCAGACTATAGACTTGACTATAGTCCTGAATATAGACTTGTCTACAGTCCAGACTATAAACATGACTATAGTCCAGACAATAGACTTGACTATAATCCACACTATAGACTTGACTTTAATCCAGACTATAGACTTGACTATAGTTCAGACTATAGACCTAACTATAGTCCAAACTATAGACTTGACTATAGTCCAGATTATAGACTTGATTATAGTCCAGACTATAGACTTGGCTATAGTACAAACTATAGACTTGACTATAGTCCAAACTATAAACTTGACTATAGTCCATACTATAGACTTGACTATTGTTCAGAATATAGACTTGACTATAGTCCAGACTATAGACTTGACTATTGTCCAGACTATAGACTTGACTATAGTCCAGACTATAGACTTGACTATAGTCCAGACTATAGACTTGACTATGGTCCAGACTATAAACATGACTATAGTCCAGACTATAGACAAGACTATAATCCAGACTATAGAATTGACTATAGTCCAGACTATAGACTTGAGTATAGTCCTGACTATAGACTTGACTATAGTTTAGACTATAGTCAAGCTATAATTCTGACTATTGTCGAGAAAATAAAGTGTTAAGTCTTGTTTATACTGAACTAGTTTATAGTGCAGACCATAAACTATAGGACAGACAAGACTTTAGACTAGACTATAATCCACTTTAAAGAGTAGACTTGAGTCTATAGACTAAAATATTGTCAAGACTGAAGACTCAATTATACTCCATACTACGGATTAGGCTATAGTTCAGATTATAGAGTAAAGTCCAGGCTTTAGAGTATAACCAGTTTAGAGAATGGACTATAGATTATAGTCTTTACTATAGACTAGTCTATATTCTAGATTGTAGTCTAGACTAAGTTATAGTTCATACTACAGATTAGACAATAGTCCAGACAATAGTCCAGACAATAGTTTAGACTATGTCAGACTTATCCAGACTGTGGACTACGGTATAGTCCAGATTTTGAACTGTAGTTAGACTACAAAAAAAGCTTTTTACTAGGCTATTGTCGAGGCTCTGTATAACACTGCATTTCAAACTATTATAACCAAGCCAGACTTTATTCCAGCCCTTAAGAAGAACTATAATCCAAACTATAGCCAAGACTATAGATCAATCCATAACTTTAACTTTCGCTTATTCCCCTCTATTTAAAAGAAATACAAAAAGAAACCTTAGAATTCTAAACAAAACTAATAAAATCAACAACTGTCATAAAAAAGTTTTGGACTTCGAAAAACAAAATCTCTACAAATTAATGACAACAAAAATTATGTTAATAAACCACACCGTTAAAATTTATATGATTAACAGAAAAAAAAAACAAAAAAAAAATAAATAAACAAAATTAATGGGTCTTGAAAACGATACTTATAAACAGACAAGTTAACGAAGACAAAGAGTTTTAAGTCAAAATAATATGAAAAAAAAGAAAATGTCTACATTTAAAAAAGCTTCCTCTTACTTCAAAACAAAGGAACCAGTTTGCCAGTATAGAAGAAGCAACAATACTACGTTGATGACGCAGAAGATAAATATATTTAAAAAAAAACTTTTTCAGAGTCAAAGAAATGAAGTTAAAAAATGTTAATTGGTAGAGGTCGTTGGTAATTATATAGTTAGAGTAGCAGTGGTCAGCACTAAGAGAAATTGTGGAAAATTTATTGAAGTTTTCTTAAAGCATAAGAATTGTTTTACAGATTTTTTTCTGTATTTTTATTTTTCATTTTAAATAACCTCGGCTCCTGTTGACAACATATGCCGATCACTCTTCTGCCAGCAAATTGTTTTAATTAACAGTTTTCTAACTTCTCCGCCAATTGCATTTTTTGCGCTTAACATATTTTCTTATTTATTAGGAAATTATAATGAAATGTTTCTATTGTAATGCTTGTTGATTACTTTAAGCATTACTTGGTTATATAGTGTGTATATGAAAGTTAGTTTACTTATTTATTTTAAATTTACTCGTATTAGTTCATTGTACTTAAATTAATTTTAATTTATTATTGTTCCTGTTGTAGTTGTTTTCTTTATAAAATTACTTTATTTAAATTGTAGTTCTTTGTTTAGTTTTTATTAAAAAACAACAATTTAGACCTTCAAAGTTAAGGCACTAGTCAACCATACGGCCTTAATTATAAATTATAATACACATGTATTTGTGTAAAGTTTTATTTAGTTTTTTACCACAAAAATAAATTAAAAATTTAGTTTGCTGATAATTGAAAACTTTAAAAATGAAATACATTTAAACAATATTACATACAGTAATGGGCAACGCATATTTTCGAATATTAAGACTTAAGTAAGAAGCAACAGAATATCGAAGGTAATCGTAAAGTATTTATTGGCCAAGACTATGGTCCAGACAATAGGCAAGTAATCAAGACCATAACCAAGTCTAGAGCAAAATCCAGAGTATTACCAGCTCTATAAATATAGTCCAAGTTATAGCTCAAGCTATTGCCCATACTATAAGCAATACAGTAGTCCAGACACAAGATTATATTCCAGATGAGAGAAAGTCTAATCAGTTTACAAGGTATAGCCCAGACGATTGTTAAACTCATGATGTATCAGTTTAATAGTTCCAAAACTATTCATAAGTTTTAAATGAACTCCCCATCACTATTTTTAAAACTATCATGATTTCTTTTTTAGAATTTATCAAAACAAGAAAAAAAAACTAAATAAAATTCTAAAATTTTATTAAAGGGATTTTTTCTTTCATCTAATAAATATTTAAAAATTTAACAACTAAAATACGCTGCTGCGTATTTAGTTAAAATAAAAAACGCAAACATATCTTATCTTTTATGTATTTTTCTTCTTTGTATATAATAGAAACATAAATTGTATTTGTATATGTTTTTCTGTTTATGTACTTGAGTGCTAATTTTAAATAATCATATCTTATCAAACCTAAACAATATACCAATAATAATACGACTAAAATGTTTCTACAAACATTTTTGACTTTGCCCTTTCAATTTGTATATTTATTAATAAAAAATGTTTTTGATTTATGTGAAAAAAAACTACGTATTAATATTTTCATTTTGTAAATTTTATGAAAATAATTCTGACAGTGTATTTTTAATTTTTTAGTAAAATTTTGATTTTTTGATTAGTATTTTTTTTAATTATACTAGACTATAGATTAGACTATAGACAAGACTATAGACTAGACTATAGACTAGACTATAGACTAGACTATAGACTAGACTATAGACTAGACTATAGACTAGACTATAGACTAGACTATAGACTAGACTATAGACTAGACTATAGACTAGACTATAGACTAGACTATAGACTAGACTATAGACTAGACTATAGACTAGACTATAGCCTAGACTATAGACTATACTACAGACTAAACTATAGACTAGACTATAGCCTAGAATACAGACTAGACTATATACTAGACTATAGACTAGACAATAGATTAGACTATAGGCTAGACTATGGACTAGACTATAGACTATAATTTATAGCCTAGACTACAGACTAGACTATAGACTAGACTATGGACTAGACTATAGACTAGACTATAGACTAGAATATGGACTAGACTATAGACTGGACTATAGACTAGACTATAGACTAGACTAAATACTAGACTATAGACTAGACTATAGACTAGACTATAGATTAGACTATAGACAAGACTATAGACTAGACTATAGACTAGACTATAGACTAGACTATAGACTAGACTATAGACTAGACTATAGACTAGACTATAGACTAGACTATAGACTAGACTATAGACTAGACTATAGACTAGACTATAGACTAGACTATAGACTAGACTATAGACTAGACTATAGACTAGACTATAGACTAGACTATAGACTAGACTACATATTGACTAGAAGTATTTGATTTTTCTGGCACGAATCTATCTGAGCTCTTTTTCTGCCTAAGATCACTTAAGTCACATCAGTAGGTTTCAAGTCAAAATTTTCGTGCCTCGTCAACTTTCGGGCCTTATTTCGTATAGAATTGGAACTCTACATAGTTTCGTCCTTTGTGTGATTTTTCTTTTTTTATATCATATGAAGTTAAAAATAGGGAGTTTGGTGTAAATTGTAGTTCATCTTAAGCTTGACAGATGAAAATTGGAAAGTGTTTATTATTTATTAAACTAAATGACATAAAATATATTACACATAATTTGTTATCAGATATAGTAATTTTTATTTATTTAAGCCTGACACCTTTTTTGCTGCAGGGGTAACTTTGACGTTTTCTTCCCTGTTTGAAGTAATTTTGCAAAGTTTGCAGTTTTTTTTTTTGTTTTATTTTGTACAACAAAAATATTATTAACAAATTATTATAATGTTTATAATGTCGCTAAGACGTAAGAACAAGGAAAGTAAATAAAGAATATTGGCAATATTTGTGTAGGAAGTTATGAGCAACACGGAGAGGGGAAACAGTTTTAATGTTTTTTTTCTTCCAAATACTTACAACTCAAACTTTTTCGTCGAAAATCGTCTAAATTGCACCAAAGAACTATTACAAAATTGTTCCATATTTAATCAAGACTTTTTCTACTTATGCCACTTTTTGAAGGGTAAAAAAACCCTTGTACATATTTTTTATTTTGGGAAAATAGTTTAGAGACAATAAATAAATTTTGTAAATAGAAAAAATGTATCAAAAATAATATACAAACGAAACTTTTGAAAATAACTAGGGGAGTCATAAGTAGTATTTGTTGCTGTTTGTTATTTTGAAACTTTTTTTTTCTACTTCAATGTTTTTTTCTTTATTTGGTTGCTAGTGTCGAGTATGCTGTTTGATTAAATTGTGACCCAATTTTGGAAGTATGTACTACTATGTAAAACAATGATTACAATGTGCTTTTGTGTGCGTGTTAATGTTGATGTATATGTGTGTAAATGTCAGTTTTCCAAAAAAAAGAAGTCTAGCAGAGTCTTTGACGTTGTTGGAGGCAATATTGTCAGTTAACATCCCCAAAAATATAAAAAAACAACTGAGGAAAACGAATAATTTTTATTTATAAACTTACAAAAGAATATTAGGGTGGTTTCGAGTTATTAAAACAGCTGATTTTAGAGTATTACACTAGAATCATATCAAATTTGAGTAAAAATTTAAATCGGTATCGAATAAGGTTTTATCTAGTTATTTACGATTATTGTTAAGCTGTGGGTCATATCTTGTAAATGGAATTAGAAATGAGAACCAACCTAATACTTCTACTAACCCAATTGTTTCTTTTTTTCATATGCATGCACTGTGTCAAAGTGACACAAAGTTCGGGAAATGCTGAACAAAAAAAAATCTATTGATTGACTGCTGTTACTGACTATCATCCATCGTCTGCCGGCTTTTATAAAATAGCAGTCGGTGTTGTAATACAATAAAGATAACAGTGATAAAAATAATAAAAAAAAAAGAGAACAATAAAAATAAACATAAAGCAGAACAGGAATGCTGAAGAAAGGAATCAACGAAATCCTTAAACATCAAACAAATTAATAAGGGTTTCTTTATGGCGGGAAGTTCTCAGGATAAATTCACTATCCGATCTTCGCATTTTTTTGGGGAATTAAGGAAATTTAAAACTGTGCAGTTTAAAAAATAATAAGAGAATTTGCAGTGTATATCGGAGGTCTTTATGTGACTACTTGTTCCCTTGTTATCAGACAACCTTTCCCTTGAAGTTTGCTTGCCTTTACAACAGCTTGCTGATCTTTGTCTTTCTTACTTGCAGGATTACGACTAGAGATTCCTTTAAGACAATAAAGACATGATTAAAAGAATATAAGTCCTCTTTCTTCTTTGGTTTGTTTTCAGTATAAGGCCTTTCAGAAGATCAGATTCATTTTTCAGATTCTGATATTGCGATTTTTAAGACACCCTTACCTTCGCTTTGCTAGATTTTGCCACTCTGACTCTGAGGATTCTGATTTAAAATTCCTTTGAGTTGGGCATTACTTGGCTTCGATTAATATTTGAAGACGATAAACTCCTTTGCTTCTTAGGTTTTTCCCAGTCTTTAGCTCCTTGGCAGATCTGATGCTCTTAGGTTTATTCTCAGTATTTGGTTTCTCGGGAGATCTAATGGTCTTTACTCAGATATTGAAAGAGATTATGATATATATAACCCGAGCTTTTATTATTCTTGGGTTTGATCTCAATATATGACTTCTTGGGAGATTCGATTCTCTTTAGTCTCTTTTGTGTTGTGTTAGAATTCATTATATCATTCGCAGTATCTCGGCATTGACTCAATATATTCTTATGTTGCATAGTTGGAGACACCCTTTTGTTCGAGATTGATTTCGCTTTGTTTTTTTCGGGGAACTCTTTTTATCTTAGGTTTGTTCTTAGTTTTCAGCTCCTCAGGAAATCTAATGCTCTCTCCTTCAAATATAAAGAGAAAATACGATATATATTTCCGGAGCTTTTATTATTCTTGAGTTTGTTCTCAATATAAGAATTCTCGAAAGATTCCATTCTCTTTATATTTAAATCCGTTATATCATTGGAAATATCCCGAAATTGACCCAATATGATCTTCTGTTGCATACTTTGAGACAACCTTTCATTTGATATAGATTTCGATTAAGATTTTTTTTGCTTGACTCTTTTTTTTTCTTAGGTCTGTTCTTACCCAGTAAAATATTTTCAGATTTTGGTAATGAGTATTGTAGGATATGTAGTTATTTCATACATTACTTTGTAATGAGTTCTCGTTATCAACAAAATAAATCATTTTTTTTAATGAAATATGTAATCCATTGTCTATAGCGTATGTCTAATAAGGAATTAGTTAGTGTTTGTAACCGTAGTCGATTTTGGAAGTTTTTTTACAAGAAATGTTGATATTTACATTTGTGTGGAAACCATTCCAGATAGAATGATAAAACTATTTTTTAATGGGGCATTGAGTAAGAGAATAGCAAACACGAATAATAACTGTAAAACTAGTTTTAAATCCGGAAAAGTCGGATAAGCGGATTTTTAACTAGTTATTTTTTGGTCATCGTCGAACAAAAATAAGTAGTTATTCACCAAAAAAGTAACTACTTACACTTTTCTCCAATATTATTTGCCTACTTACCGGGTATGTAAAGATTTTGCTGGGTAGTTTTCAGCTCCTCGGGAAATCTGATGGTCTCTCCGTGATCATCTTCAGATTTTTTGTTAGGCAAGAATTCCTTTTAGTTTCATTTCGACTGTTTATTCGGGTGCTCTCACTTTCTTAGGTTTGTTCTTAGTTTTCAGCTGCTTCAATAAAAATGAGAGAATACGATCGGCTCACTATGATTTCATAAAGCAACTTCTTTCCTCTCCTATATCTCAACACCTTCAGTATTCGCTGTACTTCATTTATGTTGGGATTTGTTGCAAAGTTGTCATTGCGATCTGAGAATTGAGAGGATTGAAAAGTTGCTTAGAGCTTCCTGCGAAAATATCATTATTCAGCTTGATGAATATGATCTGTGATCTCTTTCCATTTTTCAGAGAGAATTCGATAAACCTCTCGCAGTGCCCTAATATCGTCTCACTATGATTGCTCGCGAATAAGTCGCGAGCAAAAGGATTTCAAGACTTTCTAAGAAGTTGAACATTATGTCTTTTTTTCCCTTTGTTAAAAACATAGTTTAAAGTTTAAATATGGTTCATTTATCTGTCACTTCGAAACGTGCTCTTTAGTATGTTGGCAAACTCCTTAGAACTGAAAACCCTAAATCTGTTCTTACTCTTAGTGCAAAACTTTTTCTTTTATTAAACAATTCTCCGTCTCTACACCCACCCCTCATCAAATACTATTTATATTTATATTTTTCTAATCATTAGATCTCACGGAACGTAAGAACAATTTATATTCAAACACATACATACAATTCAACATATTTCTAAGATAATAAACACAAAGGTATAGACTTCTTTTTCCACTGAAGCTGTATGCTTCATTTATTCCTTCCTTCATGCTTGTCATTACATTTCATAAAGTGCTGAAAAGTAGAAAAGAAACGCTAGAAAAGATGACATGCAGGCAGGCAGTGGGTCCAACCCACTGGGTGATGTAGCAACCCACTGTGTAAGTGGGTTTGTTTGGCATACTTTTTTTTTCGTCTCTATTGAACTTGTCTGGGTTTTTATGTTGTTTTTGCCTGCCGGTGCGTTTGAATATTTTGCCTGTTGGCATATATTTTGGCTTTTTTGTTGTTTTGGCATTAATAACGCTTGCTTAGCTATGAATCCAAAAAAATAATGTTATTTTATAAAAATATAGATAGAAAACCGGCTAAATTTAGCAAAAAACAATTTTTTCTTTTTCTATTACTTATTTACAACTTTTGCTTATAGGCCGGTTTAAGATAATTGGTAGTCAGTGTAAAAGTAGGGTGTTTTTCTCTGTTTCTTTTTTGTTGGTTGATTTAAAGATTTTTTATAAATAACCATTTTGCCCGATTTAAGTTTGTTTTGTAAAATATATTGTTAAAAATTTCTCCTCTGGCTATAGGGCATAATGGTTTAATTAAGTAACGGTGAGTTTTAACTGAAATATATTAAACATTTAAAGTTTTTTTTTAATTTTTTTAACCTGTCATGTATTATAAATATCTAACATTTATTTATAGCTTAAGGCAAAAATATATAAAATCTAATTCCGAGGAAATAAATAGGTGGAAATCAAAGTTCAATTTAAAATCAACGTAATTCTATAAAATGTTTGCCAAAACCTTTACAAATTAAAATCAAATGTTTGAAATCAGCAACAATCTCTGTTACCTCTAAAAAAGTCATAAACTCCGAAAATAACAATAAATTATTTAAGTAAAGAAATCTTATAAAAATAAATTACTAAAACAACTTTTATTTTGTCAGTCTAATCACTTCATTAAAGCATGATTTTACATATTTTTACAAAAAAAAAAAACATAATTTTTTTACGCAGTCAACAAACATTTTGGCACACATGAGAGATCCAATGTACAAATAGTTAAAAAAATATATATAAACAAATATAAATTATATGAAACCCCTTCACCCACACGCACATTTATTCGAATGGAATAAATAAACATAAAGTAGCATAAATTTTTTAAAACATGGATCATAATAATAACATAACAACGACAACAACAAAAACGACAAAATAACAACAATATAGACAGAAAAAATAAACGCAAAAGAAACAACACTTTTCTTAAACAGACTGTATTCATTTTTGCAGAGTGTAAAGGAATGTTAGTTAGAGGATATCTGCAGTCAAATATTTTTCCAAAAACCCCAGAAGAGCTATGATCCTCATACTTAAATAATTTAGACTAAGCCTCTTTTTTAAGAGGATTTGTTTGATGGACTATTTCCAAATCATATTAAGAATACATTCCTTTAAAGTATTTGTTTATGATTAATAAATATGTCTGTTACACATATAAGTTGGTGCGTGTAACAGGCATGGAAAAATCAATACTTCAGTAGTTGTTTATAAAATTCCTTTGAATCTCACGACTCTCTAGTTTAGTCTATAGCCATGTCTACAGTCTAGTCTATAGTATAGTCTATAGTCTAGTATAGTCTAGTCATTTTTTTGTTTTGGTATTTTAGACAATTTTGGTATTGGGGTTTTTGGCGATATATCTCCGGGCTCCCTGCTTCTCTTTAAATCTTTCACATGCTCCGTTTTGGGAGTTGTTTGTGTTGACAACTCTTTTGATTCGGGAGCTTGTAATGTTTAACTTTATTGTACGTCGCCTTTATGGCCCATGCTTGGTTCTTAATGGAATGATGGATATTATTCTTCGGCTTCATGAACTTTATCAGTCCATATATTAGGTTACACAGTTCTATGAAGAGAGTGTTAACAGCAGAGGTCGGTGTAGCCATCGGGGTCGTGGATGGTACTGGGATCTTTGCCGGTGTTGCGGTCGGGGTCGGTATATAAGTTGTTGTCGGTGTAGCGGTCGGTGTCGGTTTATAAATAATCGGCGTTGAAAAATATGGTGATGCAGGCGGGGAACTTGCTATTCCAGAGTTTCTGTTCTTGCCTGCAGCTTTAGCTTCTACGACTGAGAGCCTGTACTGGGTTTATTACTCCCTGCACCGTAACATTAGATTTATACGTATACTTTTCCATTTTGTTGTTTGTGGGTTTGCGTTTTTAACCTATCCGCCATGAATCTTTTCTCAGCCGTTTCTAATCTGGAAATAGATGCTGACCAGGAAGTCGTCCAATTTGGAAATCGTCGCGCCTGGATTTTTAATTCAATGTGGCTAGGGAACCACGAAGTAGTCACTCATCTAACTACGCCTCTCGAGAGGGTACCCGTGTAGTTGAATACCTTATTTAGGGGCGGTATTCACTCGCTCTGTCACAGGACTTCCTTGAGCACATGTACTACTTTAGTACGCTCTCCATTCCTCCCACAACTAGGGATCGCGGGGTCGTTACTCTCGTTGTACTCCTCAGGATACCCTTTCGAGTAGTCTATAGTCTAGTCTATAGTCTAGTCTATAGTCTAGTCTATAGTCTAGTCTATAGTCTAGTCTATAGTCTAGTCTATAGTCTAGTCTATAGTCTAGTCTATAGTCTAGTCTATAGTCTAGTCTATAGTCTAGTCTATAGTCTAGTCTATAGTCTAGTCTATAGTCTAGTCTATAGTCTAGTCTATAGTCTAGTCTATAGTCTAGTCTATAGTCTAGTCTATAGTCTAGTCTAATCTATAGTCTAGTCTGTAGTCTAATCTATAGTCTAGTCTATAGTATAATCTATAGTCTAGTCTACAGTCTAATCTATAGTTTAGTGTATAGTCTAGTCTATAATATAGTCCAGTCTATAGTCTAGTCCATAGTCTAGTCATTAGTCCAGTTTATATTCTAGTATATAGTGTAGCCTATAATCTAGTCTATAGTCTATTCTATAGTCTAGTCAATAATCTAGTCCTATCAATATATTTCAGTCTATATTCTAATCCATAGTTTAGTTTATAGTCTAGTATATAATTTAGACTATAGTCTATCCTATATATTGTTTATTTCATAGTCTAGTTTATAGTCTATAGTCTAGATAGTGTCTAGTCTAGTAAAGTCAAGTCTATAGTTTATAGTATATTTTTCTCTATTCTAATCTAAACTAGTCTATAGTCTAGTTACTTTGTAACCTAAAAAGTACTATTTTTTTAGTTGGTACAATTTAAAATTTCAATTTTCCATACCTGGCGTATAATGTAAATGTCTGCAAAAAAAATTGTTGGTAGGCCCTTTTCTACGCACCCAGACTCACATATATGTGAGATGATAATACACATACAGGAGTATTTACGTAAATTAAACTAGATACAATTTAGACTAAATGTTTTTTGTTACTTGAAAAATAAAAAAATAGCAATAAATAAATGACACCTACACACACATTACAGAAAATGTGTTTGAAATGCTGTAAGAATATGAAATTTTTCGCTGTTCTCCTCCCATTACCTCTCTCGCTCCCTTTTCAGCAAACATAATAAATGTGTAAAATACAGAACCAATTTGAAATCAAAACAATAAAATATTTTACATACAACAAAAGCAACAAATTTATAAGCATTGATTTTTTTAATTTCAAATAAAATTTCGATTTAAAGAACTAGTTCAAATGTTTAAAAATTTAATTTAAGTCTTTTTTATTCAAATAAGAACGTGAGTGATTTGTTGTTGTTGTTAGGTTGACACCGACATATTAATGTGTATATTTGACAATGAAATGATAGATAGAAAATTAGAACTTCTTGGATGCTTTCTGAAAAATTGTTACGGGATTCGTTCAGGAACGTTTACAAATATTATATAATGTTCATAATAGTAGTGTCTATTTTTTTGGAAAATTTTTGAAAAAATTAAATTAAAAATTTCACAAATAAATTTATAAAAATATTCGCATCTAAAAGTGCGTGCGTTTTCATTTACATAAATTAACAAAATACCGTTTTAACGCATTAAAAATCCAGTCTCACATGTTGGCCAAATTATTATAAAAAAAAAACAAAAACATAAACAAACAAAAAATATTTAAATTATACACAACTTTGTTTACAAAGTTTTGAAAAAATTCCAAAAAAATATATATTTTATTTTGTTGCTATAACTCTGGCTACTTCTTTAGTACGTGCTAAATTAGTTTATACGCACATTTACGCACTTCTCCTTCTTCCCATTGATGAAACGGTACGCGTACGAGAAAGTATGCGAAGTTGTAGACCGACCCCTGCTGATTTAAACGTGTGATACACATTTCGTAAGCCAAAAACAAAAATAAACAAATAAATGCGAAAAATATTAGCAAAACAAAGAGGCCAAGAAAAAAAGCCAACGGCAAACAAAATAGAAAGCGTAATATAGTTACACATACACACATTCACGCACATTTTTTCATTTTATTTTAGGTCCAATAAAAAAAATTAACAAGATGGTGGGATCAAAACAAACTCAACAAAACAAAACAAGTGCGTAAAAACTAATACACCTACAAACCATTTTAAAAACACAGATACAGTTTTAGATACATACATACATATACATATGTATAAGTATGTTTGTATATCTGGTATTTGTAGTTGGTGCGTAGTTTTGTTTTGTCGTATTTCACACATTTTATGCGAGTTTCTTTGGATCTTTAATGATTTTATTTATTTGTTGTTTTTTACGAGTTTTTTTTTTGCTGTGGTTTTATTTTGTTTTTATTTTAGCAAATGATTCAACTTAATGCCGTTTCATTAGTTTTACCTCGGGGTTGACCGACCCCATTATAGGCATATTTTGTATTGGAATGTTTTGGAAAAAATAAATAACTTTGGTTGTTGTTTTTGGATAATGTGTGCCTATGACCTGACACACAGTAGTTTAAAGACTTAAAGATTTGTTTTGAACACTGAATTCTTTATCTGTTGAATTTTTAAAATTTATATAGGATCCAAATAATAAACAAATTAAAAAAATATATATTCCTTTTTTAGGAATGGATAGTTTAGGGTTTGGAATTACTCCATTCTTCCTCAGAATGGGAAAACTAGAATTGAACTAGAAATTAACTAGAACTGATCGTAAACTGAACTAGAACTGAATTGAAGTGAAACAAAACTAAAAATGACCAAGAATCTTGAAAGCCTAATAAATATGTCTTTATTGTCAGATTCATTGGAAGTATACAAATTAACATATAAACCTATTGGAACAAATATTGTAAACGTGTTGTCCTGATCACAAGTAAGTACTTGCCTGGTTTTGTTCATTTCTAATTCAATTCTAGTTCAGTTCTAGTTCAGTTCTAATTCAGTTCTAGTTCAGTTCTAGTTCAGTTCTAGTTCAGTTCTAGTTCAGTTCAGTTCTAGTTCATTTCTAGTTCAGTTCTAGTTCAGTTCTAGTTCAGTTCAGTTCTAGTTCTAGTTCAGTTCTAGTTCTAGTTCAGTTCTAGTTCAGTTCTAGTTCAGTTCTAGTTCAGTTCTAGTTCAGTTCTAGTTCAGTTCTAGTTCAGTTCTGGTTCAGTTCTAGTTCAGTTCTAGTTCAGTTCTAGTTCAGTTCTAGTTCAGTCCTAGTTCAGTTCTAGTTCAGTTCTAGTTCAATTCTAGTTCAGTTCGAGCTCGCTAAATTTAACAAAACCATTTATAATAATTCTGGTTTATTCGCCTTAGTGTCAGACCTTTATATAAATTTATATAAATCCAAACATGTGTTGTTCACATAAGGTGTTACACGGGTAGTAGGGAGGTTGGACTTGTACTTTTTAACAAGATTATTTAAATTTATAACTGTTTTTTTTTTTGTTACATTTAACCACCGTTATAAAGCCAAATTTAAACAGTTGGCTGTAAGTATTTGGCTGTTGTGAAACACTTACTCATTAACGTCGTTATTATTATTTTTGTTTTATTATTGCTTAAAGCGTAAATGAAATTCTTTTTACTTTTTTTTCTCATATCATACATTCATTCATAAAAGCACATACATACACACCACAACCATTGTGATTTTCATTAAAAAAAAGTTTAACTTAATTCCCCCACCTCTCGATCAATTTTAGCTTTCTGTTTCCTGAGAGTGAATAGAGTATGTCTATTATTATTTTTACTGTCAATAATCATAATAATGTTGCCAAAAAAGTTCCTTTAACATTTTGTTACAACTTTGTTTTTATTATTTCCATTTCCTTGCCTTTTAATTTGCTGGCGATTTTTTTGTTGCTTTCATCCAAATTCTGTAACAATTTTCCTGAATTTTCTTTAAGGGGTGAGTTCATCAGATTCTGTGCATTTATCTAAATTTTGCCTTTTTCTTCTCTTAAAGCGTTGGAGTAGTGTTTTTTTTTGTTCTAGGGTGTTGTCGTCATTCTTTTTCGTTTTTTTTTGTTTCTTTTGCCAACATGGGGTAGGGAAATTCACTCACACTCTCTTAAAAGCTCCCACGCATAATATACTATGAGATGAAAAAATTAAAAGAGAGACAGAGTGTGGGGTGCTAGCGTTCGAGTGTAAAAATAACGGCCGGTATTTTGTTTGGAATTTGAAAATAAAACGTAAATATTTGTTTGTATTGCGTATCTGTAGAGGAGATTATTTTGGAATACGCTGGATATTAGTGGAAAAAAAATCCATCTGTAAATACGCCTTAGCGACGACGTTATGTCGTCATATTGCAAACATAATTATTTATACATATTTTATTTTCAATTTGATTGTTTTGTAGATTTGTGTGTAAAAATTATCATTTTTTTGTTTGGATTAAGTTATTTAAAGATAAAGATTTTTAATGGATTTTTATTTATATTAATATTTTTTCTCTCTTTCTTTTATTTACAGGTATGTACGAAAAGGCGTCCCAATGGGAAATCTAAACTTGCTGCTGGTTGACACTCCCTACAAAGCAGCTAAGGCCAATTTTGGAATAATTCATATCCCTACTTTTTGAGGATATTAAAAATCTTACGTCTATCCCGATTTTAACATAAATTTTTAGTAAAATTTGATAACAAATTTTAGCATGAATTTCTCTGAATTATTATGTGTATATGTGTTCAAACTAGGATCGACTTTATTTTCAAAACAATATTTGCACGGACGGACATAACTCAATCGACTTTAGAAAATATTTAAATCCGACATATAAGCTACTTTCTCAAACTCCCTGATTTTTTTTATTTCTATATATTTATGTAGTCAGATTTTCATGAGACTCAAGTAATTGTATTCGACATGATAAATATCTCAAATCAGGGCGATTTTTTTCATTTTGTTGTCCTCAAGACCAAAATTTACATTTTAAAGATTGATGCAATTATAGGTGCAGATATGATCAATCTATCTTTCTAAGATGGGATTTTGCTCAGAGTTTACTCTCAAATAGGATCATTTAATATTATCTTCTTCACGTAGTGATCTCTAAAATTGGCATACTATGACCGATCTTACGTAATGTGGCATTAAAAGTCCATTGTATCTATAATCTCTTGGCTTCAAAGTGTTTGAATAAGCCGGCGTTGTAACTGTTGATCACCTAAAGACTTTGTTTTAAACACTATGAACAAGCTCTAAAGATCATTAGCTCATAAAGCGGTGAATGTGATCGTAGTATAAAACCAGTACAAAAAACAGAACTTGTAATATTCTACGAAATATGTAAGATATCCTTTTACTCAGCTAAAAGAAATGATGATGACATATCTCTATGGAATTTCAATCTCTATGGAATTTCAAGAATCCCATTCTTTCGTTAAATATTTGTTTCAGAAGAATGGCATTCTCATTGAAGAATTTGTAACGAAAATCTCTTTAGACTCAATGATTATATCAGTATCCTTCAAGTAGTAATATCAGCGATCCCAAGTCGTCGAATAGTTTTATTGCTTAAGACTCAATGATGATATCAGTATCGTTCTAACAGAAATATCAATGGTCAAGTGGGCTTCGAATTGCTTAAGGTAAAATCGGATATCTAACAGAGATATCAGAATATAATAAAAAAAATCTCTTATTGATGTGTTTTCCATATCTAGACTTGTCCATGAATGCTGCACCCCTCTCAATGAAATGGAAAGACATTCAAATATGACCTTTATATACATAGGTCGAAGGACACGGGACTACATATAGCAATAATATTGCCTACACTTTGTCTAAAGTTGGATACATGCTAAGTCATCTAGAACAGACCAGTTTTATGGAGTTTCACTACTTGCAATAAATAACAAAATCGAATCACATCATTTACATCTGTTTTTCCAATATTCACAACCGTTACTCACGTGCTTACAGATGCTTGATCGCCAGATCGTTGCGGCCTCATAAGAACCCACATAGAACTACATTTTCGACTTTATTCTGCCTACTGTAATCCTGTAACATGCTAGAAGGCAAATGCCTTCCACATAGTGACGCCAGTTGTCAGAATGATGAGATGGTAGCACATTATCTCTATAACTTTTAAACTCTGGAAACGTTTCGAAACCAAACTGTATCTAATTTATCAAATGTTCAATTAAAGCGAATCTGTGAGGTTTTAACTTTGGAACCAAGTAATTCTGCATTGACCATCTTATATATATCAAGCTGCGATATTGTAATCTAGTTAACATTTTAACGATTATATATTCTCGATCTAGACGATTCAGCATCACTACGAAAACGTTAATATATATGGGTTTATAGGTTTATATGACATTAGAGTCTCAGATTATAGCTTTCGGTATTTTTAACCATTAATATAACCTGTCAAATAATCCGCAACTTTATTCGGATTATTTAGTGGTTAGTGTTCTAATCTGGTAGACCGGAGGTGGTGGGTTCGATTCCCACCCGTGGCACTGGTGGCCTAGGTGTATTTCTTCGGATTTGATGTGTATACATCCTCCTTTCAAACTAACTAACTAACTAACCAATTACTAACTATTCGGATTAAAGTGAGCGATTGGTTGCGTCTATAGGTTAGTGTTATAGGCAAAATGAATTATATTGCTAAGAAATGGCTAAAGCAAAAAATGGCATAAAAATCCCTGTTTCCTTTATATCTTGGCGGTTACTACCTCAAAGAAAAATTTGAAGAAAGCAACAAACTTTAACCTAAATGTCTGGCAAACGACTAAAAAGATCATAAATTCCAAAGCAAATAGAAGAACAATACAAAATAAAATAGTAGAATTAATGGCGCAAATAAAGGAAGAATAATTAAAAATACAAAATTTCCAAAAAAAAAAAATACTCGTTTGGGTACTAGCAATACACAGACATAAATAAAAGGCCGGTAAATATGTATGTATATATGTATCTGAAAGTAGTCTTCAACAACTGACATCATCAAAATCAAAAAAATCTTTAAATTAATTTTACGTTGTACTTACTCAAACAACTGTTAGAGACCCCTTTATGGATCTCTGTTCTATTCATAAAAACTCACACACACGCACGCACACACACACACACACTTAATCATTGAAAACCTTCAAAAGTGTTTTTGAACCTGATGATATTGCTGCTGTTGCTAATGATGACGTTGACCATTATGATGATGACGATGACGTTTAACCAACTGTGTGTGTTTTATAAGCCTAAAAGTGTGTGCTGGAATTGTATTATTGTATTTGTATTTTCTTTTGGGTTTGGTTAATTGAATGTGTATGCGTAACAATTACCTACTGGGTGTAACAACTACAACAACAACAACTAACTAACAGCACATACCGAGTCATTGTATCTATAGGTTTTAAAAGGCTCATTATTAATTCTTTGTTTTGTTTTCTTGGTTCTTTTCTTGTTTTACTCTAACGATGACGATTTTTACGTTTTATAAGGCATTGGCCTTCAAATACAAACAATTTGGTATAGTAACAACAATATATATATTAAACATAAACCCTGCAGTTCCTTGATTACTTCAAATACTGTTTTAAAGTTGATATTAAACTAGCGATTTCTTTGGCGAAAGGTAATGCATATGACAGCATAAACATATTTAATTTGGTTTTAATTGCTTAATTTTAGTTAAATTTAGCTGCTCTTAACACTACCGGGTATCTACAAGTTCAAGTATTACATTGTTTTTGTTAGTATCTGTGTGTTTTGTTTCTTTAGTTTTTTCCCCCATTTTTTTTCTTTAAATTGATTTAAAAGGTTTTGATTTTCAAAACTAAGTGTCTTGATGTTCATTAGATACAACTTATGGCTTTTGTCCTCTTTATAGTATTAAAGTAAGAAAGTGGTCAATAAACTTTGTATTTTTATGTTTGTCTAGATAAGCCGGCTTATATTAGAGTTTATGCTAAAATGGTATTATTTTTCTGACTCTCAAAATGAGGGGAAATTTTATTTAGTTTGAGTAGTAATATAGTATGTTGAAATAAAAAACTACTTTAAAGTCGTGTAATTTGTAGAGTCATATAAAAATGTTCTTTAAGGAAAGTTTGAGAGGGTTGACAAGAAACCAAAATCATATAAATATTTTTGTTAGGCTTAAAAACGGAAGGGCCTAATAACCTTGTCTTATAGATCGAGCTTTTAAAGTAACATCATTTTGATCATCTCAGTTTGTAACATGGTCTCAGTTTCTTACACGTCGGTGGCAATTGACATATATGGAATTTCAGGTCCAGTATACGTGCACTTTGTTCCAATCTCTTGCCATAGTAGCCCCGTTGGGGAATAACAGCTGTCATGAGTAAAGGTCGATCTAACCCTGACAAAGGAGGAGGTAATATCTAGTTAAAGCCGATAGAAGTGGCCTACGGTAGGTTAGAGTTCTAGTCTGGTAGACCGGAGGTGGCAGGTTCAAAACCCTTCTGTTGCACTGGATAAGAAGGGCACGACAGGCCTCTATCGGATTTGATGTATATATTTATGTACATCCTCCTTTCTAACTAACTAACTAACTAACTAACTAACTAACTAACTAACTAGCGAACTAGAAGGGGCGGACCCAACACCATGTGCAAATATCCTGTTGGTGCTATTAAGAATACTAAGTCCCTACAAACATTCTCATCATCGAAAGACTCATTTCGGCGCATTCCGAGACATACACTACTGAGATGGCTTCTATTGTTTCGGCAATAACACCTAGTAGACGAAATTGGTGGTACAAACATACAGTTCTATATTTAGTTAACAAAAGAGCCGCGCCCCTTTGGGTGGGCGAACCCAACGTCTGGTGAAAACATCCTATTTATGATATGAAAAATGTCATGTCCCAACAAACATCATCATTCCCCTGCATTTCGGGACCTACACTACTGAGATGGCTTCTGTTGTTCCGGCAACAAGTCATAATTGGTGGTTTGAACAAACATTTCTATATTTAATTGACAGACCTTTTTCAGTAGGTGTGCATGTTTAGAGTAAACTCCAATACACTTAACCATAAAGGAAATTCGTCTAAAACATCTCAAACAACACCATTAGTTCAATTCTAACTTTTTATTATTCCTTAGCCTTGCTCGCTTCTAGAAATAATAGCAAAATATAGGACGGACTCTTTTTTCTTTGAGAATCGGTATCGGGCGAAGGGTACTATGAGTTTGTGCTAAAAATATTGATGACAATTTCTATATCAGATGAAAATATAGTCATTACTAGACCACTTCTAAGTAATACAGACAGTAAGTACTTGTCAATACCATATATGTGCTAGGATGTTTCTGATCACTACATTTGTCTCTAAATTGCTTCGAAAATTGATTTTAGTTTCTTCCCAAAAGTTGTTGCTTTCAAATCTATATCTGATCTCTACACCTGTCCCTAAATTGTTTATGTAATTGATTTCAGTTTTCTCCAATTTACTTGCATTTCTTAATAGTTTAATAAATCTTATTAATATTGACTTTAAACGAATTAAAAAACACTGTAATTATAATTTCTATCCCTCCCAAAAAAGTATCGACTTCCTGTTAAATAAAACCAAAAATGTAAACTAAACGTCATTGACACCTAAATGGTTTTTTATTTCAGATTTTAAACTCTCACAAAACTAAATATATTTTTCTAGACATTCATTTACAAAAAAAGAACATAAATTACTTAAAAACAAAAAGTATACTAAACATTGACAAATAAAAGAATAATAGAAACAAAAGATTTTTTCCGAAAAATAATCAATAAGATAAAATCACCTGTTGCAGAAAAACATATGTTTAAATAAAAAAAAATATTCTTTACAAAATTCTATAAATAATAAAATTATTTAATATTTTCAAATTAAATAGTTTACTTCCACTTTCTATTTTACTTTTATTGTATACTAAAGTTACAACCCTAGCAGAGGGTTTACATTCCCCGTTAAAAACCAGCTCAAGTCATAAGAGACACCCTTATATGGTTTTGAAAAGGTGTTGACAATTAAATCGGTTTGGTTGTTTAAATGTTTTTTCCCCTTTTTTTTCTTACCTTTGTAGGGAGCAATGAACTGAATTTCTGTTATTTTTTTAAACAAATGATAAAAAAATCCTCCCCTACAATGTTCAATGATGTTGTTTAGATATATTTACAAATACTTGTATGTAAGAAAAAAGGGTCTATCCCTAGCTATTAACGCACTGTTAGCCAAACATTCTTACACTTACAATCCTACGCAGCTCTCTAATAAATGCAAAATTATTATTCTTGAGTTTTCTTTTTTAGTCGTATAAAACCCCGTAAGTTCTGGGTGTTTACTAAATGTAGTCATAGAACAGACTAGTCTTTAGTCTAGCCTATAGTATAGTCTATAGTCTAGTCTATAGTCTAGTCTATAGTCTATTCTATAGTCTAGTCTATAGTCTATTCTATAGTCAAGTCTATAGTCTAGTCTATTGTCTAGTCTATAGTCTAGTCTATAATCTAGTATATAGTCTAGTCTATAGTCTAGTCTATAGTTTATTCTATAGTCAAGTCTATAGTCTAGTCTATAGTCTAGTCTATAGTCTAGTCTATAGTCTAGTCTATAGTCTAGTCTATAGTCTAGTCTATAGTCTAGTCTATAGTCTAGTCTATAGTCTAGTCTATATTCTAGTCTATAGTCTAATCTATAGTCTAGTCTATAGTCTAGTCTATAGTCTAGTCTATACTCTAGTCTATACTCTAGTCTATAGTATAGTCTATATTCTTTTCTATAGTCTTGTCTATAGTCTAGTCTATAGTCTAGTCTGGTCTATAGTCTAGTCTATATTATAGTCTATAGTCTTTAGTATATAGTATAGTTTATAGTCTATAGTCTAGTCTACAGTCTAGTCTATAGTCTAGTCTGCAGTATAGTCTGTAGTCTAGTCTATATTCAAGACTTTAGTATAGTCCATAGTATAGTATATAGTCTAGACTATAGTCTAGTCTATAGTCTAGTCTATAGCCTAGTATATAGTCTAGTCTATAGCCTAGTCTATAGTCTAGTCTATAGTCAAGTCTATAGTATAGTGTATAGTCTAATCTATAGTCTAGTATATAGTCTTGTCTATAGTCTAGTCTATGCTCTAGTCTATAGTCTAGTCTATAGTCTTTTCTATAGTCTTGTCTATAATCTAGTCTAGTCTATAGTCTAGTCTGGTCTATAGTCTAGTCTATATTCTAGTCTATAGTCTATAGTCTTTAGTATATAGTATAGTTTATAGTCTATAGTCTAGTCTACAGTCTAGTCTATAGTCTAGTCTATAGTCTAGTCTGCAGTATAGTCTGTAGTCTAGTCTATATTCAAGTCTTTAGTATAGTCCATAGTATAGTATATAGTCTAGACTATAGTCTAGTCTATAGTCTAGTCTTTAGCCTAGTATATAGTCTAGTCTATAGCCTAGTCTATAGTCTAGTCTATAGTCAAGTCTATAGTCTAGTGTATAGTCTAATCTATAGTCTAGTATATAGTCTTGTCTATAGTCTAGTCTATAGTCCAGTCTATAATCTAGTCTATAGTCTAGTCTAAAGTCTAGTCTATAATATAGTCTATATTCTAGTCTAGTCTGTAGTCTTGTCTATAGCCTAGTCTGTAGTCCAGTCTATAGTCTAGTTAATAGTCTAGTCTATAGTTTAGTCTATAGTATGAAATGAAATCTTTTTGACTTTTAACTTTTCATCTTTTCTAAGTTCAATAGGCTTTAGACTTCTTTCAAAACTGCAGGGTTAGTAAAAATGTATACATATATATTTCTACTGACACTTTAATTGCTCATAAATTGATGTGTTAAGAAAATGTGTGTGTGTGTGTGTAAGAGCTGAATATGTGGATTTTATTTCTCAACAACATTTATTTGTTTTCTAGAATTCCGTCTAATAAGCCGAAGAAGAATTGTTTTGAAAAAATATTGTCTTTTTGTTTCATGCCTCCCTTCGAATCATATGCATCTTTAGATTAAAGAGGGGTTATTGAACCTAGTGATTTCGTAGTGGATTTGTATGCGGAATTTATAAGAAATTTAATACTTATTGTATATATTTCTTATAATTAGGGGTATCTTAACTTTTCCATCATTCTTGTAACGTGTGGATTCTGCTCCTCAAAAGAATCGAATCGATATACATGGATGTAGGTTCTCTCTATGGATTGTCTGACTAGATATCCGCTGTTCGTATGAAAAAGGAACTTGTGGTGCTACTATTACCAATGTTTGATTTTTATCGATTTGGCTGATTGGTCATTATTTTCAAATTTTTAATTACGTTCCCTAGAGAATAAGTTTTAATACCACTGCCTTTAAGTAAAAATTTTATGTAATTACATTCGAATAGAGGACTTGATTTTAAATTCTCTCACATTTCTTTTCTTTATTTCAATAATTATTAACAATTAACTTTTATGTATAATTTATCTTTAGCTATATTTAAAAAACTTTATTGTCAGCACAATAAATGTATTTATAGAATTGTTTAACTATTACAGAAATTTACACATACATTTGTAACAAGTATTTCTCTACCTGTACCTTTCAATAAGCTTATTTACATAAAATTCATTTAAATTACTTGAATAAATTACTTTTTTAAGTAATTTAATTCTCAAGGGCCCATCTTTCGACAATGAAAATTACAAAACCTCTTAATATATCGACTGATAAAGAATAAAAAAAATATTGAATAACATCAAATCAAATAAGTAAACAAAAACGTAATAAATGACGCAATAAAACGGCAATTGTAAAAAAAACTTATAAAAAACTTACTGGATATAGATAATATAGAAAATGTGAACAATCAAAATTATCGTATACTCCCAGAAGCTGCCCTACAGAGAGTAAAAACAAATTTAGCAAAATCATAAGTCTGATGAAAGTATTTTTTTCAACTTTTTCCAAACATTTTTGTTTGTCTCAACTTAATTTTGATAAGGACAACTAAAAGTTCTGTTTTAAAAATCCAATAGTGTTTAACTTATGTTTTAATTACTAGGTTTTATTTCTATTTTAATTTAGCTTAAAAAAATTTCAAATATTTTTTCTGTTACAATATTCATTTAACAATAACTTTGGTTGTCATAACTAATTCTTTTCCATTAATTGATTGTAGACAATGATTGAGCATTTAAGTGGGTATTAAGAAATTATCTTTTTCCTATATTTACACAACCAATTATACATGAAATTTAAATTTTTTATTGTGTTTGTTTTTGTAAATAAATATGAATATAATTACATCTTAACGAGACGGTCTATCTGTATGTAAGATGTGCCAAAGAATACATTTACAAGATGACATTTGACTATAATTTATATTACCAACAGGAAAATTATCACACAACTAGTTTTTAGTCAAAACAAGACGACACCCCACCCAGCAATGTCAGCCATTAAAAACAACACACCTCTCTTTATAATATAAAGTTTATATACATACAAACATACATAGATCTAGATGATGGAGCTAACAGATCTTCAAAAGATTTGATTGAATTATTATAAGAAATTTTTAAATTACAGATAAACAAGTTTTCATTAAAAACTTAAAAAAGCGTTACGTTTGCCATAGAAAACTTCTAAAAGCTTTCTATTTAAAAGTTCTAAAAGCGATATTTACCAACAAGTCAAAGTATATTGAACTTTTTAAGCTAACGAAAGTTTTCTACAACAATAGCTTTGCCATAGAAAACATCTAAAATTTTTTTATATGAAAACAAAAATTTCAATTCAGATTCCGAAAGCTTTCTAAAGTTTTCTGATTTTAATAAATAAAAGTTTCTGATATCAGATATCACCGCTTATCACGCACAGTTTCAGGTTTTGGAGGTTTTCCATGAAAAACTGTTACAAATCAAAAGTTTTCTTTAAAAAAAGTTTAAGCTATTTCGAGTTTTCTTTAATTCCAGATATCGCAAGTTTTAAAAAAATTGAGGATTTGATGGCTTTTTAAAGTTTTATAACAGGGAAAAGTTTTCTAAATGTCTGTAGAAAAGTTTTATATATTACAAGTTTTCTAAAAAACTATAATCAGATGGAAAGCTTTTCATAGAATAACTTGTAATATCGAAAGTTTTGTGTGACTAATATTCCTTTTAAAGAAACATTTTAATAGTTGAAAATTTTTGAAAGCTTTCCATAGAAATGTTTTCGAAAGCTTTACATAAAAAACTTTCACATATCAAAAATGTTGTGTGACAAAGATTCGCATATTGAAAGTTTTCATAAACAAGTTTTCAAAAGCTTTCCATAAAAATGTTTTGAAAGCTTTCCATACAAATGTTCTTCTTTGACAAAGTTTCGGATAATAATGAAAAGTTGTGGATAATGAAAGTTTTTTTTTTATAGATAACTTCAGATATCAAAGTTTTATATAGAAAAGTGTCAGATATCAACATTTTATATAGAAAAGTGTCAGATATCAACGTTTTAATAGAAAAGTTTAAGATATCAACAATTTTCTTTGGAAAAACTTCATATATTTAGTTTTCTTTACAAAAGTTTCAGATATCCGAAGCTTTGTACATATTAAAAGTTTTCTTAAAGTATGCACTTGATAAAGCAAGTTTTCTTTTAAATAGTTTCAGATATTGAAAGTTTTCTCAACAAAAGCTTCTTATAAATCTTGATAATTTCCGAAAAACTTTGTATAAAAAGATTTTACATAAAAATTATCTAAAAAAACAACTTCAGATATCGAAAGATTTTTCTATAACACTTTCAGTTATAGAGAAATGATTCAGTTGAAAGATTTCTAAAGAAATTTTTATGATGTTTAAAACTTTCGAAGGTTTTTTTTAAAGACTTAATTATGTCAATTGTGTTCTATTGAAAATTTTCAAATATCGAGCTTTTATACAAAAGTTTCTGATATCGAAAGTTTTCTATAGAAATGCGACTGGTATTGAAAGTTTCCTATAGAAAATTTTCTAAGATTCAAAGTTTTCTATGACAAAGATTTTACATCAAAAGTTATCTAAAAAATAACTTTAGACATCAAAAGTTTTCTCTTAAACACTTTCAGTTATAGAAAAATGTTTGAGATGAAAGTTTTCTAAATTTTATGATCCTCAAATCTTTCGAAAGCTTTTTTAAAAAACTTTTGTATATCGAATGTTTTCTATTAAAAAGTTTCAAAACTTTCAAGCTTTTTACAGAGAAGTTTCTGATATTGAACGTTTTCTATAGAAATATTTTTTGATATCGAAAGTTTTCTATAGAAACGTTTCTGATATCTAAAGTTTTCTATAGAAATGCGTCAAGTATTCAAAGTTTTCTATAGAAATGATTCTGATGAAAAAATTTCTAATATTAAAAGTTTTCTTAAGAAGAGTTTAAGACATTGTAAGACTTCCTTATGAATAACTAAGACATCGTAAACTTTTAAGAAAAGTTTCTGATATTGAATGTTTTCTATAGATAAGTTTTTAATATCGAAAGTTTTTTAAAGAAAAAGTTTCTAATATCGAAAGTTTTCTATAGAAATGCTTCTGATATCCAATGTTTTTTTTTAAGTTTCTGATATAGAAAGCTTCCTATAGAAAAGTTATTAATATTCAATATTTTCTATAGAAATGCTTCAACTATTCAAAGTTTTCTTAAGAAAAGTTAAGACATCGAAAGCTTTTCTTAAGAAAAGCTTCAAATATTGATAATTTCTCTAGAAAAGTTTGAAATATTGAGTTTTCTTTATAAAGTTTTCTCTAGAAAAGGAAAGTTTTAGATATTAAAAGTTTTATTGAGAAAAGTTTGAGATGTTCTCTTTAAGAAATTTTGCAGATATCGAAATTCAACAATATCAAGTATAATATTTGAAAGCATTCTTTTAAATGACTGACAATTACATACAAATTATATGTTTGATTAAAAATAGTGTTTACATATAGATATATTTTTAAAATTTTTCTCTTTTAATTTATACAAACTGACACAATGTATCTGTACACTTTGTAAGCTACTCAATTGCGTATCTATTTTTGTATGTATAACAAGTAAGAAATTATAGTCGGGCGAGGCCGACCATATAATACCTTACACCTTTGCTTTTCATAGGGGCTAGGGTCATATAAGAACCTATTATTATGGAATTCGTGAGGGTCATCAAATCTTGTATAAAACTTGGTTTTTGTAGCTTTTTGTCAAGATATGAGTATATTAAACATGAACTTAAAAGCTCAATTCGGCGGGTTCAGTTGTATGGGGGATAGGTGAAATAATGGACCGATGTAAACCATTTTCAGTAGGCTTCGATACCATGAAAGATCATGTGCCAAATTTCATTGAATTTTCTACAAAATTGCGACCTGTAGTTTGATTACAAGTTTAACAGGACCTATTGGGGAGGTTCAGTTATATGGGAGCTAGGTGAAATAATGGACCGATCTTAACCACGCTCCGTCCCTGGAGCAATAGGAGATCATGTACCAAATTTCACTGAATTATCTTCAAAATTGCGACCTGTAGTTTGATTACAAGGTTAACATGGTCGGACGGACATAGCTAAATCGACTCATGAAATGATTCTGAGACGATTGGTATACTCTGAGGTGGGTGTAGGACCAGTATTATTGTGCATTACAAACATCAGCACAAACCCAATATACCCCCTCCACTAAAGTGATGTAGAGTATAAAAATGCGTGTGTATGAATGTATGTATGTATGTAATAGTGTGAGAGCACATCATGCACTTTTTCGTATATGTCAATTTTTATAAGGTGCAGTTTATAATGACACTGTACGTATGATAATGGTTTTGTTGTTGTTGTTGTTTTGTTTTCCTATTCAGATATATGATTACGCACTGAATAAACAACCAACCGGCCTATTTATGTGTATAGGTGATTGTATCTACAAATTATATTTAGTATTGCTATATAAAATTTGATTTGATTGTTGATCGCAGCAAAAAAGCAACACACGGCAACAGTTACAACAATAATAAAAGCACTTGTGCAGCTGTGCAACGCGATAGATATATAGTCGCATACAAAAACAAAAATTGTATGCACACACAGATACTAATGCATAAATACATATGTAAGTATTGTATGTTTGTATGGAAGTATAAAAGTAGGTTAATGGGTCATGATTCAGTTCAGTCCATTTGTTGTACGTAGATTTTTATTATTAAATCTGTTGTTGTTGTTGTGTGTTTTATATGTATGTAATACACAGTTTATATACTACTTCTATTTAATGTATAAATGTTGGGGATCTTTGTTGTTTTATTATATATAAATTGCTGCTGTTGTTGTTATTAAAGATAATATTAGTTAGTTATTATAGTATTCGATTTTGTTCTATGATACTGTTATTGTATCTATTTCTCATCTCTATTAAAATTGCAATTTTGATTGAATTATTATTACAATTAGTTTAATGTTTTTGAGGTTTCCTTACAATTTTGTTTTTAGTTTTGTTTCTGGTATGTTGTTGTTGTTTTCCTTTCTTCCATAGTTTCACATGCACTGAAGTGTATGCGTTTTTTTAGATAGAGTAATTTACACTAATTACAATAACAACAACTGCAATAATAACGAAAAGCATATTGTTATTAATTATCATAATGAGATTACCACCCCTTTAGGGGATTTTATACTCGGTTAGCTAAAGATACAAATATAGTAGAGCTGTCTTCAATTAAGGCAAACTGTTGTGGATAGAAAAACTTTTTTTAAAGTAGAATATTAATTTAAATATTTTAAAGAATTAACTCAAGTTCTATTTAAACTTTTTGAAGGAACTTCTAATATCTAAAAATTTTCTTTAAGAAACTTTAGATATTTCAACACTTTCTAAAGGAAATCTTTAATAACTCAAGCTTTTCTTAACAAAACTTTCAATTTCTGAAACTTTTTTAAAGAAAACTTTCAATATCACAAACTTTTCTAAAGAAAATTTTCAATATCAGAAACTTAAAAAAAAACTTTAATATTTGAAACTTTTCGAAAGAAAACTTTTAATATCAGAAACATTTTTAAATAAAACTTTTAATATTTTAAACTTTTCTTGAGAAAACTATCAATATCTTAAACTTTTTCAGAAGAAACTTTTGAAATTTTATACTTTTTTAAATAAAGCTTTTAGTAATTTAAACTTTCTAAAGCACACTTTTAATATTTCAACATTTTTAATATCTGAAACTTTTCTATGCAAAACTTTCAGTATCTCAAACTTTTCTAAATAATACTTTTGATATTTTAAACTTTTCTAGAGAAAATTATCAATATCTTAAACTTTTTAGAAGATAATTTTGAAATTTTATACTTTTCTAAAGAAAGCTTTCAATAATTTAAACTTTCTAAAGCAAACTTTCAACATTTCAAACTGTTCTAAGAAAAAAAAACTAAAAATCAATATCGGAAACTTTTCTATGAAAAACTTTCCTGAATACCTGAAATGGTTAAATGAAAGCTTTTCATATTTGGATCTATTCTATTTGAAAATATTGTCTATATAAAACTTTTCAGATAAAATTTCAACATATAAAACTTTTCTTAAGAAAGCTTTACCTATATGAAAAGTTTCAATAGAAAATTTTCAATATCTGAAACTTGTCTCAAGAAAGTTTTTCATATGTAAAGCTTTTCTATAGAAAACTTTCAATATCTCAAACTTTTCTATAGAAAACTTTCAATATCTAAAATTTTTCTAAAGAAAACTTTCAATATCTCAAACTTTTCTAAAGGAAACATTCAATATCTCTCTAATTTTTTTAAAGAAAACTATAATATTTGAAACTTTTCTTAATGAAGTTTTTTCTATATAAAACTATATAAAACTGTCAATATCTGAATCTTTATTAATGACAACATTTAAAATATGAAACTTTTTTAAGAAAAACTTTCAATATATGAAACTTTTCTATTGAAAACTTTTAATATTTCAAAGTTTTTCACACAAAATTTTCAATATCTGAAACGTATTTAAAGAAAACTTTCAATATCTGAAAATTTTTGATGAAAACCTTTCAATATCTCAGATTTTTCTAAAGAAAACTTGTAATATCTGAAACTTGTCAATGGAAAACGTTCAAAATCTCAAACTTTTTCAAAGAAAACTGTCAATAATGTCTGATACTTTTCCTAAGAAAGCTTTTTACTACATAAAACTTTTCTATACAAAACTTCAATATCTGAAAATTAAGAAAACTTTCAATATCAGAATATCTTTTAAAGAAACTTTTCAATATGTTAAACTTTTCTATAGAAAACTTTCAATATCATTAAACTTTTCTCTTTCTGCATATCTGAAACTGTTCTCTATAAAGCTTTTTATAACTGCAACTTTTCTAGAGAAAGAGCTTTTAAAATCTCTAACAACTTTTGCTATTTAAAACTTTCGATAACTTGCAATATAAAAAGCTTTTTTAAGTTTTAACCAGATCATGGTTTTAAAACATAAACTTACTTAACTTTTTCATTCAAATAATTAACACAACTTGACTGTTAAACTTTAATATTCTTCATTTAAGCGTAAATGTGTGATCTAATTGTTTAAATGTGTGTAAATTTACTTTACATGCATTTTTTTTACTATTTAACGAAATATACTATTGTTATTGTAAAATGCATTATGGTTCAAAACCAATGTTCATGATCATCATTATCGACAATATGATAATTATCATTATCTTGATTATAATGAACGTTATAAAAACTACAATAGACTTTAAACATTATAACTTACAACGCCATAACTGACAACTGCTGTTCACAGTTTTATCAGCAATAGATTTAGCGTCATCGTCGTCGTCATCATCATCATTCTCATTGCAAATGAACATAATTTATTATTAATTAAATTTGATTTTATGTACTCGAAATCTATTGTTTATTTAGATTTACATGCAGAATACACACATAAAATAGAATAGTTACAGTAAAGAACAAAACTGTTGAGAATAAGAAATTAAATTGTTTTCTTTAAATAACTAATATAACATTGTCAAAAATCTTGACTATGTGATTTTATTTGAACTAAATTTTAAATTTGGATGCCAGTTTTGTCCTCTACTGTTGTTAATCTTTTATATACATTTCTTAATATTTCTACATTTTTCTTTATTATTACGTCCGACTATCAATAACATTTAATTTGTATTGTATGCAATAATATAGAATAACAAAAATGTCAAGGTCAACAATAGCTGAAGTACTAAAACTTTTCAGGGGAAATTTTTTCTCTACAGGATATTTTTTGTGGATAACTTTCGACATCTTAATCATTTCTGTAGGAAACTTTTTAAAAATAAAACATTTTTTTAAAACCTTTGTATATAGAAAACGTTCGATATGTGAATCTTTTCTAGAAAAAGCTTTTGAAACATCTGAATCCTAAACTTTTTTTTATCGAAAACTTTTCTTTAAAGAACTTTTAATGTTAAAAACTATTCTAGAGAAAGCTTTCGATTAACAACTTATTCTAAGCAATTGTTTAATTTCTTAAAGTTTTGTATAGAAAGCATTGATATATTAAACTTTTATAGAGAAAGCTTTTGAAATCTTTAACTATTTTTAGAAAACTATCAATATCTGAATCTTTTACTTAGAAAATTTTCTATATCTGATGCTATATATCAAAAAATTTTGTTATCTGAAATGAGTTTTTATTATAAAACTTTCGATATCGGATACTTTTCTATACAAAACTTTTTTTTATAAAAAACTTTAATATCTGAAACTATTCCACGTGAAACTTTCGATATCGTAAGCTATTTTATATGATTTTTTTTTTTAAATTATATTCACAATTTTCGATAACTGAAACTGAACATTTTCTGAAAATTTCTTCAAAAAAAAACATTCAATATCTGAAGCTTTTATTAGCAACTTTTCGATATTTCAATATTTTTTTAAAAAATAACTTTTAATATTTGAAACTTTTCTTTTGAAAACTTTCGATATCAGAAGTTTTTGATAGAAACTTTAATATCTGAAAATCTTCTATATTTGATCTATTATAGGAATGTTTTTAAAACTAAAGCTGTTTCTATTAAAAGCTTTTTATATTTGCAATTTTTATTGCAAATATTTTTCGTATTTAAAACTTTATTATATAAAACCTTTGGTATCAGAAATCGTACTATAAAAAGCTTACGATTTGATTTGAAAGAAAACTTTTAATATTTGAAACTTTTGTATAAAAAACTATAAACTTTGCTATAGAAAACTTTCGAAATGTCGAAGCTTTCTGAGCTTTTCAATAGAAAATTTTCGATGAGTTTCTAAATAAAAAACGATCAATTTTCTATAAAAAGCTTTTTGTACTTTTCAATAACATTTTAGAAATAGAATTTGAAAATTAAGCATTAAAAACTTTTTAAATTTTAAACTTCTCCTAGAAAATCTTCAGTATATAAAACTTTCCATAAGAGAAATTTCAATATTAAAAGCTTTTTCTTTAGTGTATAGTCTGAACTATTTATTGATCTATAGACTGCACTTTAGACTGTTATATAGTCTAGGCTATAAACTGATCTATAGTCTGGACTATAGGCTGAGCTATAGTCTAGACTATAGACTAACCTATACAATGGAATATATTCTGATCTTTAGTCCGTTCGATAGACTTATCTATAGTCTGGACTATGGACTGATCTATAGTCTGCACTATCGACTGATCTATAGTCTGAACTATAGACTGATCTATAGTCTGGACTATAGACTGATCTATAGTCTGGACTATAGACTGATCTATAGTCTGGACTATAGACTGATCTATAGTCTGGACTATAGACTGAGCTATAGTCTGGACTATAGACTGATCTATAGTCTGGACTATAGACTGATCTATAGTCTGGACTATAGACTGATCTATAGTCTGGACTATAGACTGATCTATAGTCTGGACTATAGACTGATCTATAGTCCGGGCTATAGACTGATCTATAGTCTGGACTTTAGACTGATCAGTTATTAAATATTTATAATTATAAATTATTATATTTAAGTCTTTTTGCAACAAAAAATTTATCTCTACATAATCATTTAATACACAGAAAAATGCATTTCTTTTAGCTTAATTTTTTATTGTTATCTGTTTTTTAATTGTACAAATTTTATATGGATGCTGTGCGTTTTATTTATTTATAAATATTTTGTAAAGAAACGAAAAAAATTGTGTCATTGTCACATTATTTTCAATTAAAAGCAAAAAAACACATCTACAAAATACATTTAGTTTTATAAATGTTTTTACACATTTATTTATTTTTTTTTTTTTGCATTTTTTGCACCTTACTTATTTATTTTCGGTGCGGCATTGCCATTTACCAAATATATATTTTAGCATCAAGTACGAATGCGAATAAATTAATTATTTTTAAAATCGTATAGATAAACATAGATATAGAGAAATATTTAGGTATGTTTATAAAGAGATATAAATATATATGTTGATATATATACCTACATACATATACAATATATTTATTGTATTTTTACTGCATAAAAATACTTGATAAACGTTGGTAACAAGGTGACCAGTTGTTTGTGTATCTTTGCAAATTGTATAATTTTCATTTGTGATTGTTTAAAGTAGACAAATTCTGGTCTATAGAGTAGCTATTTCCAAAAATACATATAGATAAATTTTAACTATATCTCTTTCGAAGTCTTCATAAATTTGCAATCTTATAGATAGGTGATAGTGTCCTAATATTGTTTGAACTCAATATTGGGAAGATCTCAGTTATAGTCCAGGTTCAAATCTTAGTTCATACTCTTCGAAATACTTCCTTGATACTAACGATATAAAATTCATACAATATACCTATACAGAGTCTATATATCTTAATCAATTAGTTAAAAATAATTATTCTTGTTTTTAAGCTGCATAGAAAGTATTTTTTTCTGATAGATTTATCAAAACCTGGTCACTTTATTTCTATGTGCAACTTAATAAATAGGAAGCAAAATCTAAATATTTCTATTGAACAAAAAACCAAATTCTATCAAGCGTATTGTAATGTATTCTATAAAATTTGAAATAGTTTTTAGAGAGGTACAGTAAACTCAAGCTATAAGTGACAAATGAGAAAACAAATCTTGAAAGTTTAACTAACTAACTAACTAACTAACTAACTAACTAATTATCTAACTAACTAAATAGCTAGAACTGAACCAGAACTGAACTAGAACTGAACTAGAACTGAACTAGAACTGAACTAGAACTGAACTAGAACTGAACTAGAACTGAACTAGAACTGAACTAGAAC
>NC_060952.1:76279619-76287473 GCF_022045245.1 Lucilia cuprina
AACACCTCCTCTTTGTGCATACCAAATTTCATTAAAATCGGATTAACCGTTTAGAAGTTACCGAATTATTTCCCTCTTTTTTTTTTCCTATACCACTGTGCGTCGTTAATGGATTATTTCAATTCTGACTTAAACTATGTTTAAATGTCTCCTATAGATTAAACTGTTGTTTTATACTGGCTTCTAAAAATTTAACAGCAACTTTAAAAATGCTTAAATTTTTAGGTGTGTTTGTTCTTAAGCATAAATTAAACTTTTTCATTAATTTTATGAAAAGAAACCCAAATATTATGAATTAAATGTAGTTTATATATAATTGAGAAAAAACCACCAAGACTTTAAAAATCTTTGCCCATAAACTAGACAAAACCCAAAAGCAAACATATTCTTAAGTTTTGTGTTTAAATAAAAATCTATGCCACTCATTAAAAAAATAACAGACAAACGCATATTTGTTGGCAACATAAAACAGAGATTCCCAAATGACCATAGAGTAGCAGTAGACAAGACTGAGCGATTGGCTGGCTGGCAGACACTTTACCCCAAGGAAAAGCTAAAGTTAAACAAAACTCTTAAGCCCTCTTTGAACTTTATAACTAAAGTAAAATATTTGCCTTTAACTAACTATTGGGAATTACTGCTACACAGAAAAAATTAATATTCAGGTTGCATATGTTGCATTCAACCAACCAACCAACCAACAACTGTAGCAACAACCACAATACCCAACCAACCTGAGTTTAATAGTTAAAGTTGCAGGAGCTGAAATAAATATTCAGCTTTTATATGATACCGTTATAAAATATCTACGTTTGTATCTCTCTCTCTGTATCTATGCATTTTTATTTGCACAAGTGAGGCGTATCTGTGATGTTTTAATATGTGACACCACATCTTGACACATCATAAATAAATTTTAAATGTGCTATTACTCAGCGCAAAATATATGTACAATGGTTGTATGTGTGGTAAATAAATAATAATGATAATGCTTACAACAATGACAAACTGCGGATCAAGTAACAAAAAAGACGACTCTTGATTTTTTTCCCATGGAAACGTTGAAAACGCTTTAACTGTTAAATGTGTCCTTTTAAAGAGTTTCTTAATTGAATAGATTTTGAAAAGTTTTTAACTAGAATTTAGAACTTCATTAAAAGACATTAAATAGAAATTTTCAAGATCTAATTAATCTATAATATCCAGTTGATTTTCAATGATCAGGTAAGATCGTGTTGAATATCTTTTATACTGAACCACAGCATTTATACTTTGAACAGCCTGATTTTTTCGAACTCAATAATTCCATATTATATTGATAAATCGAAGAAGTTTCTGAAAAGACAAGATCGTATGGATTCGGATAACGTATCGTATAAATAAGAATAACATGATTACCAAACAGATTGATCAGTTTTGGTTACAGTTTGATCACTAACTCGTTACACTGGGTAACGTTGGTCTTTAAACTTCGAACGATCGGTCAAATAGATTCCTCGAACTTAATAATTCCTTAAAACAGCAACTAATTCACTAACTTGTCATACAGGGTATCGTTAATGTTTCAACTTCTAACGATCGATCAGACTTGAAACAGTCTAATCACATTTTTTTACGCGGATAAGATGTTGTATAAGTTACATAATTATTCAAGCGTTTGGTCAGTTTTGCTTACAGTCTGAACATCGGGTAATGGTGAATCGGGCTAGTTTCTGATGTGACAAGTAAATATGGATAAGATAAGAATTGCAAAAGTGTTCCACAAAGAAAACTTGAAAACTAATGTTCCTAAAGGGATTAAAAAACTATTTACAGCTGGTTAGAACGAAGGACTTCTAGCTCCAGCATATATCATGGCTCAGCATTTTAGTGGATATGAAGTCGAAGTGCTTTACGTGAGTATCTGGCGTGTGTGGATGAGTAAAAAGTAAACAACTCACCACTGACTCTTTGTATATCTTACACGCAGGTTGCAATTTTTGTACATGGATGTTCCGGTCCATGTACAAGCACTTTGCTCAAGTAGTCGAGCTATCTAATTTCTTTCCATAGTAGCCACGTTGGGGAAAGTCAGGTGTCATGAGCAATTAGTGGTCACAAAGACCCACTGTGATAAGTTGAGCATGCCCTCAACCATGTAGGAAAATCGCTAAATAAAGAAAGGGCAGTGACGCCCTTGCACCAAGTTCATCTGCCCCTTCTTGCTAGACCATAGTCTTACACATCGTTACATCAACCCCATCCGTCAAATCCATCAGTTACTTCATTCTCTGCATATAATTAGTGTAGATATCAGATAACATCAGAAAACTCCACCTCGTATAACCAATTCTTGCATTATCAGCTCAAACATTTTCACCGTGTATCGGTCCTTTAACCAAGCACCCTCTTCCCGCGAGTTGGGTTTAAACCACAGCCACTAAGTGGATCATGAAGAAACCTCAACCAACTGACCAGCCTGGACATAGTCCTGCGGGCAACTGGCCACCTGTAGTACGAGATTATGTGGTGCTCTGGTTAGACCTCTTTTCAAATCATCCAAAGATTGAATTGTAAATGCCAGTTTATAGTTTCGGCAGATCAGAGATACTGGTAGCACCTCTTTACTCCAGGATTGCAATACACCATAATGTGACACTCATTATTAAAACATGCCTCGGGGGGGGGGGGGGGGGGAATTTAGTAGGACAGTCCCGATCTTACTATTTAACCTATTACATTCACTCCGGGACAACCCGAAACCGAAACCCAGCAATAGCTGTATCAACCAAAATTTTTTCTCCAGGAAAGAACTATCGGCCAAAGTCGAACTCTCGTTTACAAAGAGAACATTCGTGACTAAAGACTTATTAGAGCCCAACAAGTGGTTAGACGTTAGTTGAAATCACTCGGATGCATTGACTCTTTGCCTTTTTCTCTCTGGGACTATATTGCAGTTGCCTTATGAAGATGACCTTTAACCATCTCCTTAAAGGAACGCTTGGCGAATGTTGCGAACTTGTTGAGTTGTATTTATTTCCGTATAGAAAATTATTGATCCATAGCGTATATGAATATGTTGTAACAGAGTACGAGTTACAAGCGGCTAGTGTCGTGGCCTTGGGATTACAGTGATTCCGGTGATTATTGTTTTTTCACAGTGAAATTTATAACCTTGACATAGATACGTCTTTTTTTCCAGAGTCTTGAAATGAAGGATCTCAAATTGAGAGTCTCTACTATAATTTAATAAAATAATGTGAAATAGTTTTCTCAATCGCATTCTCGTTTATCTCAATTTTAACAACAGTTTGGCAGTTTGAATGGTTTCATTGCGTTAAGGGATCATCATTTGTTTAGACGATTGACCCCCTATACAAAAGCGTCAACTAATATATCTTGAAGCGATGTAATTTCAGGATCAGTATTGTCTCAAACATGTTTAAAGTATTGGTTCTTTTTCATTTTACAAGAGTTATTACGCGAATGTTAGTAAAAACGACTCAATTGCAATACTAATTTTTAAACTAACAACAAGCGTTAATCCATGAATTCCCTGCCTCCTCTCCTCCGTTTCCATAACAAACTACTTACAGCAAGTTTCTATTGTAGTTATTGCACATGCAAAACACAAAAACTTTTATCAACTTTAACCCTTCACACTTAACAACTGCAATTGCACTTTGGTTTTTAAAGTGTTGCATACGATTTTTTTCTATATTTATCAACTCTTTGCCCTCATACGTGAGTTATGCTATGCTATGTGCAAGTGAACAATTTTTAGTACACTTGCCAACAAGTATCTACACATTGAGTTGGTATATAGGTCAATGTGTCATCATGGAAATGACGGAAAATGTACGATACCGAAAAATATTTGCTCATGTGAAGGAGGTTCAACAAAAAATGGAAAATATGTATCAAAGGTTTGTACATATGCGAAATACAGGACAGAAAGTTTAAACAGATGTGAATGTGGCAAATGAGTGTGTATTTCTATTTTTTTGGGATTCCGGCATTTTGACTTCATACTTGCAACAATTACTGAGAGCCTGTTTATTGTACAATATGTCGGCAATATTTATCTATGTTTTATTTGTTGTTATTGTTGTGTGATTTTGTGGGTTGGAAAATGACTAATGTGAAAATGTGCTTGTGCAAATATGTGAACACTGAAAAATTAAATAAGATTCGAAAATTTTAAAGAATTTAATGATTTTAATTTTTAAATAATTTTTAGAAATTTTTGTGCAGTTTTCAGGAATATTAAAGAATTTAAACAAGGGCTTGATACACCATTGGGGTTACTCAAGAAGCTAATGTAGTTCTAGTTCAAGTTCAGTTCTAGTTCAGTTTGAGTTCAGTTCTACTTATATTTTAGTTCAGTTTTAGTTCAGTTCTACTTCAGTTTTAGTTCAGTTCTAGTTCAGATTGAGTTCAGTTTTAGTTCAGTTCTAGTTCATTTCTAGTTCAGTTCTAGTTCAGTTCTAGTTCAGTTCTAGTTCAGTTCTAGTTCAGTTCTAGTTCAGTTCTAGTTCAGTTCTAGTTCAGTTCTAGTTCAGTTCTAGTTCAGTTCTAGTTCAGTTCTAGTTCAGTTCTAGTTCAGTTCTAGTTCAGTTCTAGTTCAGTTCTAGTTCAGTTCTAGTTCAGTTCTAGTTCAGTTCTAGTTCAGTTCTAGTTCAGTTCTAGTTCAGTTCTAGTTCAGTTCTAGTTCAGTTCTAGTTCAGTTCTAGTTCAGTTCTAGTTCAGTTCTAGTTCAGTTCTAGTTCAGTTCTAGTTCAGTTCAAGTCAGTTCTAGTTCAGTTTTAGTTCAGTTCTAGTTCAGTTCTAGTTCAGTTCTAGTTCAGTTCTAGTTCAGTTCTAGTTCAGTTCTAGTTCAGTTCTAGTTCAGTTCTAGTTCAGTTTTATTTCAGTTTTAGTTCAGTTTGGTTCAGTTCTAGTTCAGTTCTAGTTCAGTTCTAATTCAGTTCTAGTTCAGTTCTAGTTCAGTTCTAGTTCAGTTCTAGTTCAGTTCTAGTTCAGTTCTAGTTCAGTTCTAGTTCAGTTCTAGTTCAGTTCTAGTTCAGTTCTAGTTCAGTTCTAGTTCAGTTTCTAGTTCAGTTCTTAGTTCAGTTCTAGTTCAGTTCTAGTTCAGTTCTAGTTTCAGTTCTAGTTCAGTTCTAGTTCAGTTCTAGTTCAGTTCTAGTTCAGTTCTAGTTCAGTTCTAGTTCAGTTCTAGTTCAGTTCTAGTTTCAGTTCTAGTTCAGTTCTAGTTCAGTTCTAGTTCAGTTCTAGTTCAGTTCTAGTTCAGTTCTAGTTCAGTTCTAGTTCAGTTCTAGTTCAGTTCTAGTTCAGTTCTAGTTCAGTTCTAGTTCAGATTGAGTTCAGTTTTAGTTCAGTTCTAGTTCATTTCTAGTTCAGTTCTAGTTCAGTTCTAGTTCAGTTCTAGTTCAGTTCTAGTTCAGTTCTAGTTCAGTTCTAGTTCAGTTCTAGTTCAGTTCTTGTTCAGTTCTAGTTCAGTTCTAGTTCAGTTCTAGTTCAGTTCTAGTTCAGTTCTAGTTCAGTTCTAGTTCAGTTCTAGTTCAGTTCTAGTTCAGTTCTAGTTCAGTTCTAGTTCAGTTCTAGTTCAGTTCTAGTTCAGTTCTAGTTCAGTTCTAGTTCAGTTCTAGTTCAGTTCTAGTTCAGTTCTAGTTCAGTTCAAGTTCAGTTCTAGTTCAGTTTTAGTTGAGTTCTAGTACAGTTCTAGTTCAGTTCTAGTTCAGTTCTAGTTCAGTTCTAGTTCAGTTCTAGTTCAGTTCTAGTTCAGTTCTAGTTCAGTTCTAGTTCAGTTTTAATTTAGTTTTAGTTCAGTTTGGTTCAGTTCTACTTCATTTCTAGTTCAGTTCTAATTCAGTTCAAGTTCAGTTCTAGTTCAGTTCTAGTTCAGTTCTAGTTCAGTTCTAGTTCAGTTCTAGTTCAGTTCTAGTTCAGTTCTAGTTCAGTTCTAGTTCAGTTCTAGTTCAGTTCTAGTTCAGTTCTAGTTCAGTTCTAGTTCAGTTCTAGTTCAGTTCTAGTTCAGTTCTAGTTCTCGTTCAGTTCTAGTTCAGTTCTAGTTCAGTTCTAGTTCAGTTCTTGTTCAGTTCCAATAAATACTTAAAAATTTTTCTTTCAGTGTTGCAAATAATGTTATTACTTAAAAATTTGGTACAATTTACAAACAAAAATTATTATTGTCAGTTATTTTACGTAAAATGTAACTGTCATTCTAGTCATCTAAAGGGCAGTCAGGTCATTTATACAGAAAACAAAATATCACACAAAATGATTTTATAAAAACAACTGTGGGTCCCTAAAGTGGGTTTCATACTGGCTCTAGCACCGCAAGTGCTCATGGATCAAATGGATAAAAATTGCTTGCAGTGGTGGTGGCAAAAATGGTGGCGGCGTTAGTGGTTGGCTTGTAATGCCAGCTGTAGGTGACAATAATATTATTGCATCATGTACAGCAAGAGAGTCTCGTAAGCATGTTTTTAATAAACGTGTTTGTTTTTTTTTTGTCTTTTTTACATTGAATGTAATTTATCATATTTATGCAAAATATTTATTGCAAGAGGGAAAATATATTACAAATGAAATATTTGTTTTTGTAACATTGTAAGTAGAATATTAATAAAATAACACTTGTGGCGTGATATATAAGTATATTTTTTTCAAAATAAAATATCAACATATTTATAGGTTCAACAAGTGGAATGTTAAGAATGCTAAATAGTATAAACTGGTAAAAAAAAAACTGAAAACTTCTCACATTCTTCTATTTTGGTTCTTTGGAGGTACTTTTTATGCTGAAACCTTTAACTGAGACTTTTCTAAAAACCTTAGGTTATTTGATGTTTTTTTTTTTGTAGCAAAGTTTATTACATTTAAATATTATTCTGAATGATTTTTGGAACTCTTAATGCAGCTGTGTTCTATTTTCAGCACAAAATCGTGCCGAAATGTTACACATATTTTTTTTCTTTCAATTCATTTTGTAATTTTTCAACATTTGTTTTATATGTTTTGTTATTTAAACAATTGTTATAAACAAAGTTTTCAAAAAGCAACAGGTTGCATCAGTTTTAATTCTTAATAATTTGTTTTTTAGGAAATAAAACAATAAACATTTACTTTTAGTTTTTTTATTTACATATTTATAAAAATAGCCGTCGTTATAACATCATTAATTTCAGCAATTTTTAATTTTTTATGTTAAATCTGCTAATTTCAAAGAAACGTGCTATTTTTAACCTAAATTTATCCAAAAAAAAATTATTGTAATAAAGATTTTTTTAATTTTTAGAAAACTCTTAATACTATTATAAACTATTTAATTTTATTTGTTTCAATGTAAACTGCTTAAAATTTTCGTTAAAATGTTGATTTTTTTCGATTCTGTAAAATTTTAATTTTGTAAAATACTGAGTATTTTTAAACTGAAAATGTATTTATTTTAAATATTATTCATTTTACTACGTATATACACACTGCAGAGTCATTTGAAACAGTGGAGGGTAACGATAAGAGACAATGATATGAGGTAATTAAAAGATCTGAAAATGTGGATATTAAAAACTTGATTATAAAAATTAGTTACTACATCCGATTAGAAAAATCTTAATTTGTACATTGAACATTTTTTAATGAAGATAATAAGAATTCTTAATGCAAATTTATGAAACATTTTCGAATTGGTAAGAATTTCAAAAAAATTTAATAGAGGAAACAAATTATCAAAAAATAAAAAAACAAATATTGTGTGGCACGTTCAGTTCAGTTTAGTTCAGTTCTAGTTCAGTTCTAGTTCAGTTTTAGTTCAGTTCTAGTTCAGTTCTAGTTCAGTTCTAGTTCAGTTCTAGTTCAGTTCTAGTTCAGTTC
>NC_060952.1:76287573-76291146 GCF_022045245.1 Lucilia cuprina
CTATAGACTAGACTATAGACTAGACTATAGACTAGACTATAGACTAGACTATAGACTAGACTATAGACTAGACTATAGACTAGACTATAGACTAGACTATAGTGTAGAAAAATACATATCATTTTCATTTATTATACCCCATTGTGGATATGTATACACATTTTCTCGCATACATACTTTTACATGTTGAATTCACGTGTTGTATTCGGTGATTTAAATCCATTAGATTCTAATAGAGAGATACATAGTTAAGCATAGAAATGTTTATATTATATTGTTGTATCATTTTTTATGTCTCTGTACTTATTACTTATGTAAACATAATATAAAGAACAATTTAATTCAAGGTTAATTCAAATTATTTTCCAACACACCTTCGTTTAATAAAGAGCCGGTTTCACAGTTTCGATAACATACAAGTTTTACAAAATCTCAAATATATGTAACATTGAAATTAATGTACATCTCTTACACTCAAATTGATGAAATTTGAATCACAATTTTAAATCAGGTGATGATACACGGTTTTTTGTCAATTATTTTACTAAATAGAATTTATTTAAACTTGCAGTTAAAATAGTTCGATGGGATATTGCATTGAACAAGAATTTTAAATATATTCAATATTAGGAGGTTAATCATTGTCAATCTAAATCACAATTTAATTTTTTCGAGGTTTTCTTCCGATACCGAATGTCACAATTTGGTCACAGTTTTTGTATTATTACTTAAACTGCAAGTTTAACAAAACTTTCTCTAAAACCAATTGTATTTTCATGAGAGCACAAATTATTTTTTATACATAAAATCCTCTATATATACATAAAATCCTCTATAACGTTTAAAGCCACCGATATGCTTTAAATCTTCACCATTAAATTACCACTTAATCCTCTGATGATTATGCCCACAAGACACAAAAATTTATTCCATTTATGGCGTCATTGTTATTAATGTTAAATTTTAACCATTAATTAATAAAAATAAAAAAAAACTTCTTTTAATTTCGTGTTAAACAATGGCAGACATTTGTATTAAAAATAAAAATTATATAGTATTTAAACATGAAGAAAGAAAAGATTCATTCGTATGGCAAAATTATACATAAAAACGTTGGCGCCAATATTGATTCAGACAAAAAAAGTTCAAATACAATTGAAGAAAAATTTACTTTTACCTCTAAAATAAAATGACGAAGCAAAAATAAACATAAATACAATTAATTTAAAGAATAAACTTTTATAATGAAATTATTTTTTCAATTACAGCTTTAAGTGTAAATTGCTAATAAACATGGTATAGAAACACAATAAAAGCGATGCGTTTTTTTTTAAGCGCCCAAGTTTTCCAGAAGTTGCACATTCAAACGATGAAACTGTCAAAGTTTTATTCAGAGTTCTATTGAGTATAGCATAATATCAAAATAGTTGTAGTCGGAGTCAGGATTTCTTGGATCTTCTCAAAATCAAATTGATAGTAGTATCTTCGCACGATCAGGGGACTCATTGTCGAGATTTTAGATTTCTTGGTGATTTGGATAGTTTAATTCTCAATTCAACCTCAGGGAATGATAACATTCGGGAACTAGTCACTAGAGTTATATCACAAGTGGTTTCATCACCTCGGCTTAGATACTGGCAGTTAACGCTATTCTCCGAATCTAAACAGGACATTACGAGATTGTGATTCCGATAATGAGTAAATTTCTTTTCGATAATTAGCGAGGTTATGTAGATAGCCCTAAGCGATTCATTAATCTGAGTCAAAGATAATGGTTCCCCTGAGAAAAGGTTTACTATATATACTACGATATGCAGGCCTATTCTGAATAATAAATTTCTCCTATACATAAAGCCTTGAAAAGGGAATAGACTCTTGGGGAATTATATAGTTCATAATTGACCAGAATATAAAGGGCGTTTAACAGATATTAACAACAAACTGTCTTGGAAGATACATAAATAAAAAGGGGCCTTAATGCCCATATCACATGTAAGAATTTTATTGGTAAGAATTGGAGTTTATGACCTGAGATTATACGTCGGTGGTAAGGCCCATCATTGTCTTGATTGTATTATTAAACGGCTGCCTTAGCCGGCAGCACACCAAAAACGATTCGGATCTCACACTTATGAGAAAGATCCAACAGAGATCGAGAGAATAACTGAGTGAACTTCGACCCCAGACTTTAAAGTTAAAATTGAGTGGAGAGTATAGAGAAGTGGAATGGAATGGTTATTAATTACATTTTGGCTGTACAAGCTTAACTGATGAATTCTTGAAACTGGAGTTAGGTTTCGAATATGATGAGATTTTTGAAGAGATGTTATTGATTTGGAAAGCTGTAGATATTATAAAGCTACAGCGAGCTACAAGCGAGCAGAAGTAGCTTAGAAGTTACTTGCAAAATTATTCTTCAAGAGCTTATTAGGAGGTACATAGGAAGGATTCAGATCTGGTTGTCCATATTTAGTTGGAATAACTTCCTATTTGAATCTTTAATAAGTTAGGTAAACAGGTTATCCACGTGTCATACACTTTAACTAGAGACACACTTGGATTCGTCATATTAATATCTTTATGATACTTGTAAGAATGAAGGTTAAACGTATTTCTACACTTCGACATAATTACTCTGGATTTCATACCTATATACACGTGTATACATCCATTTAATTGAACAGGCTAGTGAGCTATACTCTGCTAGGACTGGTTTAAAATCTCTTCTTAGTCCTCCTCGTCATTACAGCTTCTGCAGTTGCCGTATCTATTGAGATCCAAACTTTTAACATGATGATCGAGGGTGAGTGGTTGGTAACCACTATAATTGTATCACAAAGCTAACCTCTCGAAAAGATTAAATCTTCTGACATGCTTACCTCTCGAAAAGTTTACCAAGACTTTTTGATCTTCGCCATTCTTCAGGTATCCTCAATCGACAACCCAATCTGTGAATGTTCGTGAAGTCTGTTCTGGGTAAAACTTTTGCATTTGGAAAGGCGGTATGACTACAAAATGGTCCGTCTCTTCACTTGCTAGTGAAAAACTACTTTTCGCAAGAAAGTCTGCAATGATATTACTAGTTATCTGCTAATGACCCAAAATCCAGTTTAGTCCTATTACGGAATGTCTCGTTATTGATTTTCAGTCTTTTTTCAAAGACTGTAGCAAGAAGTGTGCATTTCATCATGCTCAAGGTCTTATAGGCGACATTGAATAGATAGTGAACCAAGTGTAGCGTTCACAACTGGCACGGAGCCTTTCTGAGATATTGGATGTCCAATTTTCGATGATTATGTGAAGATAAAGAGAATTTATTTTATGCAACTTCTTCAACTTCACAGTCAGATGCAGACATATCAAGAAAAGGAGTTATGAAAGTAACTTTCCATGTTTTGTCTGGGGAATAGAATGGCTATTTAGGTCACAGACATTCTCTTAAGTTCTTGTCTCGGAATCCTACGTCGCACAGTGGTATAGGAAAAAAAAAGAGGGAAATAATTCGGTAATTTCTAAACGGTTAATCCGATTTTAATGAAATTTGGTATGCACAAAGAGGAGGTGTTGTCGAGT
>NC_060952.1:76291246-76293056 GCF_022045245.1 Lucilia cuprina
TAGACTAGACTATAGACTAGACTATAGACTAGACTATAGACTAGACTATAGACTAAACTATAGACTAGACTATAGACTAGATTATAGACTAGACTATAGACTAGACTAAAAGTTTACTATTTGGAGACAGTCGCCTTGAACAATAGGGTATTATTAATTGTTAAAAATACAACAAATAAACAAACGCATAACTTGTTGTCTGCCGCTATATTTGCAATGATTTTGTAATAAAAAAAATTAAATAACATTTGTGTTGCATGTTTGTTTGTTTGTTTTCAACGATGCTGCTTGTTGTTGGTTGGTGCTGCATCATTAGTTCTAAATGAATATTTAAATAAATGTAATTTATTTTTACTATGTAGTTGGATTTTGTTTTTGTTTTTTGTTAAAATTTTTTATAGTTTATTTACTCTGTATGTTTATTTGTTTTATAAACGACAGCGACAACAACAATGACAAAAAAATAATAAAAATGTAGGTGAAGGTGTTGTTTTATTTACATTTGAATTGTTTTAATGAATGTGTTTCTTTTATATTTTATAAATTATTTTTGTTAAAAAAATTTGTACATATTTTACAATTATTTTTTTTATACATTTTTTCTACAGCTTGTGGGCGATGTCATTATTATTTATGTATGTCAATTAAATATAGAAATTATATATAATATACGATCACTTTAAAGAAAAAATCACATTTAAACAAGTAGAACAATATAATCATTGTTTAAACAAGTATTAACAACAACAAAAAATATTACATTATTTATTTGCATTTTAAATCATTTTAAATAATTAGCTTACCCTGGTTGTCATTGTTAAGTTTGTAACTAGTTTTAAATTATATGTTTTTTGTTTCAATTACCTGCAAAGAAAACAGAAAATAAAGTTATAATTTAGATAAATATAAAAATAATTTGCATTAAAATAAAAAAATTTTATAAAAATATTTATAATTTATTTTTAACAAACATTTAAGTTTTCATCAATCATAAAGAAAATTTTTCGCTTGACTTTTTTGTTGGCATTGAGTTCCCAGAGGGGTGCTGCTGTAATTACAAGATCTTTTTAGCAATTCACAGTGTTATATGAATCTGTCAGTTTTAAATAAATAGTTGGTCCAGTCAGAGGAATACACATATCTATCTGCAAGCAAAGTGCCAGCTTTTTTCCGAACCTTTTCGGGATTGTGTTTCAGAAGTGGTGATTTTGGAAAGAAAGAAAATAAAAGACACAACATACATACATATATATTTGAATAACCATTCGGAGCTTCGAAATCAGCAATTTATAAACATTTGCCAGCAGCATGATTCATGCGAGCATAAACCAAAGCAGAGAGACCTTGAAAAGAGATTTTGCATTTCCGATATTATGTTCGATTGATCTCAAAGAATAGAATTTTACCGAATATGATGAGAAATACGTGATAACGAGAAACGTAGATAGAATGTGATGTCCTGCTAGCTAGCACTAAATCCAATCGATAACGAATGTTTTCTCTTTGAAAGATGCTATATTTCGGAACTGGGATCCGAAATATCCATGAACAAGAGTTTGCTTATTCATTAGGAACAACAGAAAAACTTATTTAACTAACTAACTAACTAACTAACTACCAACCTAACTAACTAACAAACTAACTAACTAACTAACTAACTAACTAACTAACTAACTAACTTACTAACTAAATAACTAAAAACCTAAATAACTAACTAACTAACTAACTAACTACCTAACTAACTAACTAACTAACTAACTAACTAACTAACTAACTAACTAACTAACTAACTAACTAACTAACTAACTAA
>NC_060952.1:76293156-76295473 GCF_022045245.1 Lucilia cuprina
CTATCTATCTATCTATCTATCTATCTATCTATCTATCTATCTATCTATCTATCTATCTATCTATCTATCTATCTATCTATCTATCTATATATCTATCTATCTAACTAAATCCCTAACTAATCAACCAATTTAAACCCAGATACCTTAGAAGTTGTTCAAAACTCTACGAGAATTGTAATCCCTCTTACAATCATTCCAAGCCAATCATGAGATCGTAGGTGTAGATAACCCCCTGCTATGGCGATCAGTTTAAGCTTTATATTTGGTGGTACTATATATTTCCTATGTATGTATGTGCGTTCAAAGCTGCTGAAAACTAGTCAGACCATTATTACTAATTCTTGGTGCTTTCTATGAATGCTGCACGCTTGCTCTGGGTTACGCTTTACTTCATATAAGACAATACGATATACGCTTGATTATTTTCAGGACCCAAAAAATAAGCAGTTCTAATGATGCAATTAATTTGTTGTCAACAAAAACGATCATAGTTAATAATGGCCAATATTTTGTTTATAAATTAATATTGCACAAATAAGTGAAAAAAAAGAACTCTACATTTTTACAATTTCATTATTTAATTTCAAAAAAAATAATTTTATTACAAAAAATATACTTTCTATATTTTCAAACTGTGACTATCCTAAATGGAAATTACCTTGAAACTTTACACAAAAAATAAATATTTATTAACAAAAAATTGTTGTTTACAATTGATAAAAAAAAACTACAAAAACTGTAATCTAAAGAGAAAAAAAAACAAATATAAATTAAAATTTATTAAAAAAAAAAAAACAACAAAAATAATTAAAAAACTCGATACAACAAATGTAAAATAGTTTATATTTGTTTAGTTAATTTATTTCTATTTCAATACTAAGCTGATTTAATATAATTGTTGATAGTAAATGCAAAAAAATATATATAAAAGATCTTACACCCATAATATTGCTTGATTTTTAGATTTTCGAAATTGAATGTGAAATTTAAATAAAATTTTTAAAAAGTTTTTGAACTACAATTACTTTCAAAAACTCACAATCAAAACAATTTTATCTAAATTGAAAAACTCTCATAAACAACGTGTTTATGTTAAAAACTTTATAATCAAAATAGGAAAAAGAAATTATTAACAATTTTATAAAACAGTTTTTTAACATTGAACAGCACGTAGATCACGTGCAGCGGAAAATATAAATGATAATAAAAAATATATATATATATATTTTTTAACACAAAGAAACTTATGTGTATTAAAAAAAAATCGCAAAAATTACGAACAAAACTTATAAAAAGAACAATTTTTTAAACATAATCTTTGGTTTCAAAAGTAAAAACAACAATAATAGTTCTAAAAATAAGTGTAACATACCACAATAATAGTTAAAACAAATACTTAACACTAATAACATTTTGGCTACCACTGCTGCCTACTACTTACTAATGTCGTCATAGGAAGGTTCTTAAGTTCTAAAATAAATAATATGTTTCAAGTTTATGACAAGAAAATAAAAGCCGTTGAAATATTATATCTTTGTTTCTTTAAACTGACGTCTAACTACGTTGACAGCGACCGTCAAAATTAACAGATATTTTCATATGCATTTATATGCGGTATATAGTGTATATACTATATACTAGATATTGTAACTGAGAAATTAGAAGAAATAACAGAAAAACTATAAGAAATGAAATAGATGAAACCCTACCCTGCTGTGTTATTGTTGTTTTTTGTGTTAACTAAGCATATGTAAACTTCCTGAAAAACATGAATTTTATATACATTGTTTCATTGCGATTGGTATGACAAAATAGCAATAGTATTATTAACAGCTACATGAACGTCATACATACAATGTATGTTGCTAACTAATAGATACTAAGTACTTATTCTTGTTATTTCTACTATTGTTGAGGTTGCCAAACAGTGGTACTAATTGAAAATCTGCTTGTTACAAAATTAGTACTTTTTAGGTCTACATTTGCTAACAGACTAAACTGTATGCTAGATTATAGACTAGACTATATACTAAAATATAGACTAGACTACTGATTACACTATAGACTAGACTATAGACTAGACTATAGACTGGACTTAGACTGTACTATAGACTAGACTATAGACTACACTATAGACTAGACTATAGACTAAACTATAGACTAGACTATAGACTAGACTATAGACTAAACTATAGACTAGACTAAAGAATAAACTATAGACTAGACTATAGACTAGACTATAGACTAAACTATAGACTAGACTATAGACTAGACTATAGACTAGACTATAGACTAGACTATAGACTAGACTATAGAC
>NC_060952.1:76295573-76297006 GCF_022045245.1 Lucilia cuprina
TAGTCTATAGTCTAGTCTATAGTCTAGTCTATAGTCTAGTCTATAGTCTAGTCTATAGTCCAGTCTATAGTCTAGTCTATAGTCTAGTCTATAGTCTAGTTTATAGTCAACTCTATAGTCCAAAGGGTTAGGATTTTGGAAACATTCAGAAAATGTCGGGTTAATAATCTAGTATGATTTGTGTTTTTATGCACTATTGACTGAATGATTCTTGTTTTGAAGTTACATACCGACATTCACATGATTTTACACACTTTTGTTAGACAGGCAAACATTTTCTACTCATAGTACATACCTCTGTATGTGATCTATGAATTAGAACGTGTCATAAATAAATTACATATGAAAATATTTTTAATGCTAAACATTGTTTAAATTATAATAGGGTTTCATAAAACAATTTCTGTAATAAATATTTTGTAAATATTTACATTTTAAAAGCATTTTTTTACAAATCAAATGTGTGGGATAGACATTATATTCTAAAATTCTAAACGTAAATTAAATCAAATTTTTTTATCGTTATTTAGAGCAAATCAGTTCTCGGTGTAAAAGAAAAAAATAACTTATAATTATAATTATAAAAAATAAATTCCTCCTTTTGTTGTCGATTATCCACGCAAGAACTTAACAATGGAAGAGTATTCGATTACGACTCTTTTAAAGTCGAAAACGGACTTCGATTAAAAAAAGTTTAATAGTTTTTAAACGCAGTCTGACTGCAGTTGATACCAATGCCAGTTTTTGATTTTCACTTCATATTTTCTCTTTAAATATATTGACAAAGTTAACAGCTTGGTCTTTAAAATTGTTCTTAAAATTCGTTTTACTTGCAAAATATCCCTTTGTAAGTTCTTGAGATGACAACATTTCCCCAAAAAATCCGTAAACACCCTTCAAAGGAAGGGCGGAGAAATTGAAAAAATATATTGCAAGGTAAAGGTCAGTATAAGTATTTGTGCAAGGTTAGGCACGGGATGTGACAATAACAAAAAACACTTAATAAATAACGACAACAATGTTGAAATGCAGAGAAGGATAGAAATTTAGTAACACGTTTTGATAAATTATTTTACAAAAGTATATACTAGACTATACTATATACAAGGCTATAAACTAGACTGCAGAATAGACTAAAGAATATATGGTAGGCTGTACCATGTACTGCACTATAGACTAGAATATAGACAAGACTATAGTCTAGACTATAGACTAGACAGTACACTAGACTATAGACAAGACTGTAGACTAGACTATAGATTAGCCTATAGACTAGACTATAGACTAGACTATAGAATAGACTATAGACTAGACTATAGACTAGTCTATAGACTAGACTATAAACTAGACTATAGACTATACTATAGACTAGACTATAGACTAGACTATAGACTAGACTATAGACTAGACTATAGACTAGACTATAGACTAGA
>NC_060952.1:76297106-76298659 GCF_022045245.1 Lucilia cuprina
TCAGTTCTAGTTCAGTTCTAGTTCAGTTCTAGTTCAGTTCTAGTTCAGTTCTAGTTCAGTTCTAGTTCAGTTCTAGTTCAGTTCTAGTTCAGTTCTATTTCAATTCTAATTCAGTTCTAGTGGAGTTCCAAATCTGTTCTAGTATCGATCATTAAGATTGATTTAAAAAGAGTTCAATATTTACTAATACTTATATGTAAAATTGTACAGTTGCATCTCTATAATCCCTTTCTTTATAAAATAGCCCATATTTATATTTAAAAATATGTATGCTCAATTAAACTTATGCAAATATGAAACAATACATTTATGTCAATTCAATATCAGTTTTGTCCACACATTGCAAATAAACACATGTTCAACATTATCCAACACAGCAGCACCAGAGCAATAACCACAATCGCAACATTATTCATTTATTAATTCATTCATTCACTACGATGTCATACTTATAGTCATCGCCATTGTCATCATCATTTGTCAATAAAATAGATTTAAACAAAAAGTTAAACCATTCGATGACATATCACGACAACTATAATGACGCTGATTATAATGATAATGATGCTAACGCTGCTGACAAATCAAACTTAAAAATCAATTCATTATTGATTAAAAAAAACGAACATCATAGAAATATTAAAATAATCATAAATTCAGATCATTTGTATATTAAAATAAACCACTGACATACATTTTATTTAAATTTAAAAATGAAAATAAAAAATCTCCAATTGCATTTATTTGCTGGTTTGTTTGTTTGTGTGCACTATTTATGTAATTTATTTAAAAGCTCAAGTATTTTTTCTGTTTCATTGGTTTTATTTTTATTTTTCCTACTTTATTAATACCTTTAAGCTTAAATGTACAATTTTGCTCAGCTGTCAATTTACATTGAAATTTTTCCATATCATTTTCTGTGTTTGTTCTCCCAATAAATTGTGTTAAATTGCAAACTTTTGAAAGTATTTGAGTACAAGTGAGGGGGTTTGGACACAAACAAAAATCGCCAACACATACTTACAAACAAATACTTTGCAAATAAATTTCTATGCATTTTCAATCAATAAACGTGCTATTTTTACTTTTGTTTTTACAAATATTTCCTACTGTCGATTATTTAATATTTTTGTTGTTGCTGTAGTTGCAATTTGCCAACAACAATGAATTTTTTAGTTACGTATTGCAAGTATTTAAGTTTCGCAGTTTTTATTTATAAATATGAAATGTTTTTGTTGAGTTAGTAGTTGCTTTTACAGTGAAGCAAAGAATAATAGCAATATAGTAGACTCACTGTAAATGGACTCCAGTGTATAGTCTAGTCTATAGTCTAGTCTATAGGCTAGTCTATAGCCTAGTCTTATGTCTAGTCTATAGGCTAATCCATAATCTAGACTAGTGTTTAGTCTAGTCTATACTCTAATCTATAGGCTAGTCTATAGTCAAGTCTCTGGTCTAGTCTATAGTCTAGTCTATAGTCTAGTCTATAGTCTAGTCTATAGTCTAGTCTATAGTCTAGTCTATAGTCTAGTCTATAGTCTAGTCTATAGTCT
>NC_060952.1:76298759-76339794 GCF_022045245.1 Lucilia cuprina
CTAGAACTGAACTAGAATTGAACTAGAATTGAACTAGAACTGAACTAGAACTGAACTAGAATTGAACTAGAATTGAACTAGAACTGAACTAGAACTGAACTAGAACTGCAACAGTTTAGTTCCTGTTCTACTGTAGATCTAGAAGTGTTGCTCTCAGTCAGTTAAAATTTTCGTTCTTATATTTAAACTTAAAATTTTATAAATTAACAACATTAACTGTTAATTTATATTGACATTTCAATATTTAACAAAAGACATAATAATACAATTATTTTTTTAATATATACCTTCAGCAAATCATACATAAATGTATTTTAACTTATTTAGCTAAATCACTTAGATGGCAAATAAATATTGGTGCTTCTTAGCCAGCGGTTAAAATACCATATTTGTCTTAAATACCAAAATCAAATTTGAAAAATGACATATAATTTCAAATAGTTTTTTTTCGCTTATATAAGGAATTTTGCTACAGGCATTATATTTAGCAATTTATTTTTAGTTTTTTTTTCTCTTCTAGAGATAAACTAATAATTTTGTCAATTTTTTATTTATTTTTTAATAATATTATTTATAAATACATAGTAATAAATTTATAAAATTGCAGTTTGTAAATTTGCTTTGATTTGTTTGAAATGTGAATAACTAAAATTATTTGTTATACCAATCAATTATGTCATTCAATACAATTTGTTAGGTGAGATTTGATATTGATTTTATTCAAAACAATTGAAAATCTTTACTATGCAATACATACTCTTGAAAATAAAATTTAAAAAAATGTTTTTAACCTTTAAAAGACAAGAAGGTCTTGAAATATGCAATTTAGAATATGGACGAAAATTTTTAGTCATATAATTCAGAGCGAAATTTCTTTAAATCTAGAAAAAGTGGAATCCTCGATCCCACAAATAACTGACGTTATGTCAAAAAAATATTTTGATTATTAGCTAAATATGTTGCTCAAAATTCATGACATGTCATAATGGGTTAATATTTTATATGATTTTTTTTCATAATTTTGCAATTATCATGATTCTACCATAAGTGTGCTTTTTAATATAACAACTACTTGAATGTGCTTCAAATTGTGGCGGCAAAGTACAAAGCCACTTTTTTAATGTTCAACATATAGATTTTCAATATTAAATAACAAACTAGAGCCAGATTCTATTGAAAATTCAATATTAAAATCAAAACTCATTCAATTCAATTAAAAAGTATTTGAACAAGTAATCAAGTGGCATAATTTTTTATTAAAATAAAAGTTGTATTTGATTTAAAATGAAAACTGAATAAACAAGCAAAATATATTTTAAATTTGAATAATAATTTGATTACTAAACAGCTGAATAGAAGTGGTCAAGTAAGACAAACTATAGAAGGTTTTAACCTAATAATACTAATACAACTAGAGGAGCAATCAAAAATGAACATATATTAACATATCATATATTCTTATCTTTTATCAAGAAGGGGTGTTTCTTTTGAAATCGCGCTTTTCTTAAATAAATTTCTATTCTTATGTAACTAACAACCTATTGAATTTATAAAATTTCGCAAGGGTTTCGTCTTTTAAATGTTTGCTGGGCCTATATTAGTACTAGATGACCACTACACGTATACTTCTCTAAGTTTAGTTTTCTTTAAATATTAAATTTCAAAGTAAATTATTCAAGGTATGTATTCTTCTTTATCATAAAAACTACTACATACTTACTAGTACTTTCATCTAAGATTACCATACAATATTCATTCAGTATTTTAACATTTCAACATCAAAAGAAATTTCACTTTGTTTAAGTTTTTTTACTACTTATTTTATAATTTACATATGTTTATTGTTAATGGTTTTAGAACTTAGTTGTTGTTTTTACAAAATTATTTTTTTAAAAGAAGTGCTTGAACATACTTTTAACTATTTATGTTTTTTTCATTGTACTGTTTTCTCTCATTTTTCTCTCTCTTTGAATTTACCGTTAAGTAAAGTTATTCATTTGAACATAATTTGTTGTGTTTTTAGAAAAAAGTAAAAAAAAAATTCTGAAATAAATGTTTTCAAGTAGTTCGTATTACTACAATTTCTTCCGGTTTTGATTATACAATAGTCCAACAAGAAAAATATAAACTTAAATGAGTCATTTCATTACTTTTACACATGAAAAAGAGAAGATAAACGTGACTGTATATCACTAGGAAACCTTTTATATATAAAAAATCCATTTAAGACTTTTTATGTTCTAGTTCAGTTCTAGTTCAGTTCTAGTACAGTTTTAGTTCAGTTCTAGTTCAGTTCTAGTTCAGTTCTAGTTCAGTTCTAGTTCAGTTCTAGTTCAGTTCTAGTTCAGTTCTAGTTCTAGTTCAGTTCTAGTTCAGTTTTAGTTCAGTTCTAGTTCAGTTCTAGTTCAGTTCTAGTTCAGTTCTAGTTCAGTTCTAGTTCAGTTCTAGTTCAGTTCTAGTTCAGTTCTAGTTCAGTTCTAGTTCAGTTCTAGTTCAGTTCTAGTTCAGTTCTAGTTCAGTTCTAGATCAGTTCTAGTTCTAGTTCAGTTCTAGTTCAGTTCTAGTTCAGTTCTAGTTCAGTTCTAGTTCAGTTCTAGTTCAGTTCTAGTTCAGTTCTAGTTCAGTTCTAGTTCAGTTCTAGTTCAGTTCGAGTTCAGTTCTAGTTCAGTTCTAGTTCAGTTCTAGTTCAGTTCTAGTTCAGTTCTAGTTCAGTTCTAGTTCAGTTCTAGTTCAGTTCTAGTTCAGTTCTAGTTCAGTTCTAGTTCAGTTCTAGTTCAGTTCTAGTTCAGTTCTATTTTCAGTTCTAGTTCAGTTCTAGTTCAGTTCTAGTTCAGTTCTAGTTCAGTTCTAGTTCAGTTCTAGTTCAGATCTAGTTCAGTTCTAGTTCAGTTCTAGTTCAGTTCTAGTTCAGTTCTAGTTCAGTTCTAGTTCAGTTCTAGTTCAGTTCTAGTTCAGTTCTAGTTCAGTTCTAGTTCAGTTCTAGTTCAGTTCTAGTTCAGTTCTAGTTCAGTTCTAGTTCAGTTCTAGTTCAGTTCTAGTTCAGTTCTAGTTCAGTTCTAGTTCAGTTCTAGTTCAGTTCTAGTTCAGTTCTAGTTCAGTTCTAGTTCAGTTCTAGTTCAGTTCTATTTCAGTTCTAGTTCAGTTCTAGTTTAGTTCTAGTTCAGTTCTAGTTCAGTTCTAGTTCAGTTCTAGTTCAGTTCTAGTTCAGTTCTAGTTCAGTTCTAGTTCAGTTCTAGTTCTAGTTCAGTTCTAGTTCAGTTCAGTTCTAGTTCAGTTCTAGTTCAGTTCTAGTTCAGTTCTAGTTCAGTTCTAGTTCAGTTCTAGTTCAGTTCTAGTTCAGTTCTAGTTCAGTTCTAGTTCAGTTAGTTCTAGTTCAGTTCTAGTTCAGTTCTAGTTCAGTTCTAGTTCAGTTCTAGTTCAGTTCTAGTTCAGTTCTAGTTCAGTTCTAGTTCAGTTCTAGTTCAGTTCTAGTTCAGTTCTAGTTCAGTTCTAGTTCAGTTCTAGTTCAGTTCTAGTTCAGTTCTAGTTCAGTTCTAGTTCAGTTCTAGTTCAGTTCTAGTTCAGTTCTAGTTCAGTTCTAGTTCAGTTCTAGTTCAGTTCTAGTTCAGTTCTAGTTCAGTTCTAGTTCAGTTCTAGTTCAGTTCTAGTTCAGTTCTAATTCAATTCTAGTTCAGTTCTAGTTCAGTTCTAGTTCAGTTCTAGTTCAGTTCTAGTTCAGTTATAGTTCAGTTCTAGTTCAGTTCTAGTTCAGTTCTAGTTCAGTTCTAGTTCAGTTCTAGTTCAGTTCTAGTTCAGTTCTGGTTCAGTTCTAGTTTAGTTCTAGTTCAGTTCTTGTTCAGTTCTAATTTCGGTCTAGCTTACTTCCGGTCTATTTATTTTTGATATCTATAGCTTATCGCTTCTATTTTGAGTAATTACATTATGACATTGCGCTGTTTTTTCAGTTATTTGTTGATTTATTTGTATTTCTGAAATATTACGTGCAAAATATCAATTTAACAACACATTAAAGTTACCAATATCTTCAATTTACAATGTTTTTTTTTTCATAAAAATTTCATAATTTGTTTATGGCTGAAGTATGTTGGTTAATTAATGTTTCTGAAAAGCTTTAAAACTATAAAGTCTGAAAAACCATTTGAGTTTTTATATATTTCAAATAATACTTTTAAATTAATTTATAATAATGCCGGACAAAAAGTCATTTATCATTTTTATACGAAGTATACCGCAATAACACAATTAAAATTAACACTTGGTTTAAAATATAAGAAACCTCAAGTAGATAAAGATATTTTTTTTTGTGTAATGGGAAATTGTTTTTTAATAAAATAATTTTGAAAATAATTATTAGACAATTCCAACTTATGAAATTATATAAGTACTTTACCACAATATATAAACCCTATATTATATTAGTAAACTGTTTGCATATCATTGCGTTAGGTGTCAAAGTTCATAAAGGTAAAATAGTAAAAAGTTCTGGTTATGCTTTAGCTCATAAAATGTCCGGTTTAAGATCGAATCTATTTCAGAACTGCATTTAAACTGAACTTAAACTGAACCAGAACTGAACTAAAACTGAACTAGAACTGAACTAGAACTGAACTAGAACTAAACTAGAACTGAACTAGAACTGAACTAGAACTGAACTAGAACTGAACTAGAACTGAACTAGAACTGAGCTAGAACTGAACTGAACTAGAACTGAACTAGAACTGAACTAGAACTGAACTAGAACTGAACTAGAACTGAACTAGAACTGAACTAGAACTGAACTAGAACTGAACTAGAACTGAACTAGAACTGAACTAGAACTGAACTAGAACTGAACTAGAACTGAACTAGAACTGAACTAGAACTGAACTAGAACTGAACTAGAACTGAACTAGAACTGAACTAGAACTGAACTAGAACTGAACTAGAACTGAACTAGAACTGAACTAGAACTGAACTAGAACTAGAACTGAACTAGAACTGAACTAGAACTGAACTAGAACTGAACTAGAACTGAACTAGAACTGAACTAGAACTGAACTAGAACTGACTTAGAACTGAACTAGTTCATAAAGGTAAAATAGTAAAAAGTTCTGGTTATGCTTTAGCTCATAAAATGTCCGGTTTAAGATCGAATCTATTTCAGAACTGCATTTAAACTGAACTTAAACTGAACCAGAACTGAACTAAAACTGAACTAGAACTGAACTAGAACTGAACTAGAACTAAACTAGAACTGAACTAGAACTGAACTAGAACTGAACTAGAACATGAACTAGAACTGAACTAGAACTGAGCTAGAACTGAACTGAACTAGAACTGAACTAGAACTGAACTAGAACTGAACTAGAACTGAACTAGAACTGAACTAGAACTGAACTAGAACTGAACTAGAACTGAACTAGAACTGAACTAGAACTGAACTAGAACTGAACTAGAACTGAACTAGAACTGAACTAGAACTGAACTAGAAACTGAACTAGAACTGAACTAGAACTGAACTAGAACTGAACTAGAAACTGAACTAGAACTGAACTAGAACTGAACTAGAACTGAACTAGAACTGAACTAGAACTGAACTAGAACTGAACTAGAACTGAACTAGAACTGAACTAGAACTGAACTAGAACTGAACTAGAACTAAACTAGAACTGAACTAGAACTGAACTAGAACTGAACTAGAACTGAACTAGAACTGAACTAGAACTGAACTAGAACTGAACTAGAACTGAACTAGAACTGAACTAGAACTGAACTAGAACTGAACTAGAACTGAACTAGAACTGAACTAGAACTGAACTAGAACTGAACTAGAACTGAACTAGAACTGAACTAGAAGAACTAGAACTGAACTAGAACTGAACTAAAACTGAACTAGAACTGAACTAGAACTGAACTTGAACTGAACTAGAACTGAACTAGAACTGAACTAGAACTGAACTAGAACTGAACTAGAACTGAACTAGAACTGAACTAGAACTGAACTAGAACTGAACTAGAACTGAACTAGAACTGAACTAGAACTGAACTAGAACTGAACTAGAACTGAACTAGAACTGAACTAGAACTGAACTAGAACTGAACTAGAACTGAACTAGAACTGAACTAGAACTGAACTAGAACTGAACTAGAACTGAACTAGAACTGAACTAGAACTGAACTAGAACTGAACTAGAACTGAACTAGAACTGAACTAGAACTGAACTAGAACTGAACTAGAACCGAACTAGAACTGAACTAGAACCGAACTAGAACTGAACAAAAATTGAACTAGAACTAGAACTGAACAAGAACTAAACTTGAACTGAACTAGAACTGAACTAGAACTAAACTGGAACTGAACTAGAACTGAACTAGAACTGAACTAGAACTGAACTAGAACTGAACTAGAACTGAACTAGAACTAAACTAGAATAGCACTGGAACGGAGTAAGAATTGAACTAGAACTTTCACTAAATTTTATTCTCTCAGAAGTGTTTTTTGCAAACTATTGGAACTACATGTATATATCTTCAAAATATGAATGTATTTTTTAATTAAAAATATATAAAAAATAATTATTAACATATATATATCCTTCACCGTTGATTTTCGTATTTATTTAATCTTCGTAAATTTTACAAATGTGTTATTATTAATTAGCTATACGCCCAGTTTATGTTTTTCTATCTTCTTTTAATCACTATTTACTTATATGATTTTTAAATAATTCATAAATTCGGAATATGATTTTAAAAAGAAGTTTCGCTTTCATTGTTTTAACATAAATAAAAAAACATATCTAATACATACATACATACATACATACATACATACATACATACATACATACATACATACATACATACATATATTAACGTTTATTAATTTCTTACAATCATTTTCATGAAGTTAACGTGTTAAAATCATTTGTTAAAGTCTGATTAATTTGTTAATGCAACGTTTAATTAATTATACTTAAATTGCATTTCAATGTACGGTAGAATGTAAAATATTTGTTTTAATAAATATTTTTAAGAAATCTTAACTTAACAAACCAGTTGTATGGTAATAAATTTTCCAAAACGCTAAATATCGCTCCTAATATATGTAGAAACCATTGATATTCTATAATAAACTCTCAACTTTCTGCAGAATTTCTGATCGTGGCTAGTAAAGGTTTCTCATTTGTATGACATTCTTAAACATCCCGATTATCTAGTAGTTATTTGTATGTTTCAGATCATGATAATAAATTGTAATATTAACTGTAATAAATACCACTTTAAAATAATATTTGTATTTAGTTATTATCAGTTTAACTTCTTGATTTATGGCGTATTTTAATATATTATTTCATTATCAAAATTATATTTATAATGAATTTATCAAAAGAATATTTTGTTGCTTTCCTTCTAATAAAATTTGACATAATTTCTTAAATTATGATAAAAAAACCATACCCAGCAGTTTTAAAAACCGTTAATGTACCCGCAAAATAACAGTCATTTATACTAATTTCTATCGGCTAGTCTTTAGTCTAGTCTAGTCTATAGTCTAGTCTATAGTCTAGTCTAGTCTATAGTCTAGTCTATAGTCTAGTCTATAGTCTAGTCTAGTCTATAGTCTAGTCCATAGTCTAGTCTATAGTCTAGTCTATAGTCTAGTCTATAGTCTAGTCTATAGTCTAGTCTATAGTCTAGTCTATAGTCTAGTCTATAGTCTAGTCTATAGTCTAGTCTATAGTCTAGTCTATAGTCTAGTCTATAGTCTAGTCTATAGTCTAGTCTATAGTCTAGTCTATAGTCTAGTCTATAGTCTAGTCTATAGTCTAGTCTATAGTCTAGTCTATAGTCCTAGTCTATAGTCTAGTCTATAGTCTAGTCTATAGTCTAGTCTATAGTCTAGTCTATAGTCTAGTCTATAGTCTAGTCTATAGTCTAGTCTATAGTCTAGTCTATAGTCTAGTCTATAGTCTAGTCTATAGTCTAGTCTATAGTCTAGTATAGTCTAGTCTATAGTCTAGTCTATAGTCTAGTCTATAGTCTAGTCTATAGTCTAGTCTATAGTCTAGTCTATAGTCTAGTCTATAGTCTAGTCTATAGTCTAGTCTATAGTCTAGTCTATAGTCTAGTCTATAGTCTAGTCTATAGTCTAGTCTATAGTCTAGTCTATAGTCTAGTCTATAGTCTAGTCTATAGTCTAGTCTATAGTCTAGTCTATAGTCTAGTCTATAGTCTAGTCTATAGTCTAGTCTATAGTCTAGTCTATAGTCTAGTCTATAGTCTAGTCTATAGTCTAGTCTATAGTCTAGTCTATAGTCTAGTCTATAGTCTAGTCTATAGTCTAGTCTATAGTCTAGTCTATAGTCTAGTCTATAGTCTAGTCTATACTAGTCTATAGTCTAGTCTATAGTCTAGTCTATAGTCTAGTCTATAGTCTAGTCTATAGTCTAGTCTATAGTCTAGTCTATAGTCTAGTCTATAGTCTAGTCTATAGTCTAGTCTATAGTCTAGTCTATAGTCTAGTCTATAGTCTAGTCTATAGTCTAGTCTATAGTCTAGTCTATAGTCTAGTCTATAGTCTAGTCTATAGTCTAGTCTATAGTCTAGTCTATAGTCTAGTCTATAGTCTAGTCTATAGTCTAGTCTATAGTCTAGTCTATAGTCTAGTCTATAGTCTAGTCTATAGTCTAGTCTATAGTCTAGTCTATAGTCTAGTCTATAGTCTAGTCTATAGTCTAGTCTATAGTCTAGTCTATAGTCTAGTCTATAGTCTAGTCTATAGTCTAGTCTATAGTCTAGTCTATAGTCTAGTCTATAGTCTAGTCTATAGTCTAGTCTATAGTCTAGTCTATAGTCTAGTCTATAGTCTAGTCTATAGTCTAGTCTATAGTCTAGTCTATAGTCTAGTCTATAGTCTAGTCTATAGTCTAGTCTATAGTCTAGTCTATAGTCTAGTCTATAGTCTAGTCTATAGTCTAGTCTATAGTCTAGTCTATAGTCTAGTCTATAGTCTAGTCTATAGTCTAGTCTATAGTCTAGTCTATAGTCTAGTCTATAGTCTAGTCTATAGTCTAGTCTATAGTCTAGTCTATAGTCTAGTCTATAGTCTAGTCTATAGTCTAGTCTATAGTCTAGTCTATCTAGTCTATAGTCTAGTCTATAGTCTAGTCTATAGTCTAGTCTATAGTCTAGTCTATAGTCTAGTCTATAGTCTAGTCTATAGTCTAGTCTATAGTCTAGTCTATAGTCTAGTCTATAGTCTAGTCTATAGTCTAGTCTATAGTCTAGTCTATAGTCTAGTCTATAGTCTAGTCTATAGTCTAGTCTATAGTCTAGTCTATAGTCTAGTCTATAGTCTAGTCTATAGTCTAGTCTATAGTCTAGTCTATAGTCTAGTCTATAGTCTAGTCTATAGTCTAGTCTATAGTCTAGTCTAGTCTATAGTCTAGTCTATAGTCTAGTCTATAGTCTAGTCTATAGTCTAGTCTATAGTCTAGTCTATAGTCTAGTCTATAGTCTAGTCTATAGTCTAGTCTATAGTCTAGTCTATAGTCTAGTCTATAGTCTAGTCTATAGTCTAGTCTATAGTCTAGTCTATAGTCTAGTCTATAGTCTAGTCTATAGTCTAGTCTATAGTCTAGTCTATAGTCTAGTCTATAGTCTAGTCTATAGTCTAGTCTATAGTCTAGTCTATAGTCTATCTAGTCTATAGTCTATATCGTCTATAGTCTAGTCTATAGTCTAGTCTATAGTCTAGTCTATAGTCTAGTCTATAGTCTAGTCTATAGTCTAGTCTATAGTCTAGTCTATAGTCTAGTCTATAGTCTAGTCTATAGTCTAGTCTATAGTCTAGTCTATAGTCTAGTCTATAGTCTAGTCTATAGTCTAGTCTATAGTCTAGTCTATAGTCTAGTCTATAGTCTAGTCTATAGTCTAGTCTATAGTCTAGTCTATAGTCTAGTCTATAGTCTAGTCTATAGTCTAGTCTATAGTCTAGTCTATAGTCTATCTATAGTCTAGTCTATAGTCTAGTCTATAGTCTAGTCTATAGTCTAGTCTATAGTCTAGTCTATAGTCTAGTCTATAGTCTAGTCTATAGTCTAGTCTATAGTCTAGTCTATAGTCTAGTCTATAGTCTAGTCTATAATCTAGTCTATAGTCTAGTCTATAGTCTAGTCTATGGTCTAGTCTATAGTCTAGTCTATAGTCTATTCAATAGTCTAGTCTATAGTCTAGTCTATAGTCTAGTCTATAGTCTAGTCTATACTCTAGTCTATAGTCTATTCTATAGTGTAGTCTATATAGTCAAATAACTGTTTCAAAACAGATCCCCCGAATTGTCTGGTACAGTAACTTGTTTAAACACTGACACTGATTCGGGGAAATTTTTTGTAATTGAATTTTGATTTATGCAACGCGAAACAATTTATGACTTTAAACTATGTTTACAAAGGCTACTATTTATTTTTGAAATTTGTATTACTATCAATATATAGAAATATAGATTTATTAAAATTAGAGGATAAAAAGCCAAAAGGCTTTAAATTTGAAGATAAATTTTATAAAAAATACATATGAGCACGCAGATACATAGTACATAGTTTGTATGTATAATTTAATTTAGTAGTTAGAATCAAATTTTAAAAACAACAGGTTTCTGTTGCTGGCCATCATTAGGTAAATCTTAAGATTCTATTGAAAAAGAATCCAGCTGGGGTTGTGAGAATGATTAAGATCCTCTATACAGGTATTATGTCAAAAAGAACATTTGCCAATAGCAATGATATCTAACTGCAACAGCAGCAGTAGTTTAAGCAACAGCAGATTAGTTAACTCTTAAGCAACTATCCATAAAAGCCTGTTAACCAAGCAGTGAGTTAAACATAATAATAAATGTTGAAATAATTTTGTTGCCTGATATTTATCACGTAGTAAGCTACAGCAGCAGCCACAAATATATAACCTTGTTGTTATAAACTTGTATGAGTTGTTGCAACATCTAAGAGAAAGACAAACAATAACTCTCGTTTAAAATTTTAAATTATGAACAGGAAATTTATGTTTTTTTATTAACAATTAGGAATGTGTCTTTTCAGTTGTTGCTGGTATATTTATGTTGCCTGCAACAAAAAGTGTTAACGCATATAAGAATTAGTAAAAATTACTGTTATATTGGACAACAGATAAATCATTGAAAACATCTACTGGACTTTAATGTGGTTCTACTTTTTCAATGACATAGTTTCACTTGACTGGCTTGATAAACATATCAGTGGATGAAAAGAAGATATAGATTGGTGTGGGTTTTAGTCGTTCGTTTCATAGACCCATACTTTCTCGTCTGATGGCGTAGAGTATTTACCAACGCTTTTCTATGGGGTATCTGTTGTCTCAGCAACATCACCGAACTTATACCAAATAATAGACTTTACCCTACATCAGTATTTTAACCAACAATTTCTTCCTGAGAGATCCCCCCTAGGGATCTCTCGAATAACCTTGACAATACAAAGTCCTAAACTTTGTTCCTGGTTCAATCCAATTTCAAATTAATTTCAAGAAAACTCTGAGAATACATTTCATCATCCCTAGTTTATAGAACCGGCAGACAAGACATTTCCCCGGGATTGCAATGCTGGTCTTTTCTATCTCTTTTTATACCACTTTTACATTTAACGCGAGGGAACCTCTCTAATAATCAGGAAAAGGCAAAGTCCGAAACTCTGCTATGTTTTCTGGTTCGATCGCATGCTAAATCATTCCAAAGAAAGTCTGAGGATATATTTATTTGAGTATTCCTAATTTATAATAGCACCTGTTCCCCTGGTTTGCAATATCGCGTAATGTTGGTCTTATCGAAATACTCTACAAGTTTTTACGCCTTCTTTTATATATTTTCTCTAGTAGATTTATTGTAGCCTTTATTTAACACTTCAGGCCTTTGGATCAAAACGCTATGCTTTTCTTTATTGTCAGCCATAATCTCTTCACTTCGATAGAGGTAACTGTTCATGGTTCTAACTATTCTCATCATTTTTTGGTTTTGTACCACGGGAACCGGTAACCGCCAGCAGCAGAGTCACGGTTATTAGCGAGGTGCCTTGTGGGGATACTATATGATCTATAATTCTGAATAAAATCAGTTTTGTTGCCGAAACAACAGATACCTAAAGGAAGAGTGTGGTCGGAACTAAGCGTTCGAAATAAGTCGATGTCAAGTGTATATGATACGAAATGGATTTTGGTGCTTGCGGGCTTTACCCATGCGTCCGATGTATGTGTAGTGTACAATGTTCACACATCTTATTTGAATGATTCTTATTTCTAAAACCATTCCGTGTTTTGGAAAGTACTGCAGCGAAATACATCATTTGACAAGTGTTGTCAATGGACCTTCTGTGCATTTATAGTGGAAGTGATATGTTTTTGTGCTTTCAGTTGAGTTAATTGACATCTTCTTATGAGGTTTTTGCTCAATGTACTTTTAGTGCTCATAGGCCGATCTAGATAGGTATCTTGATACGTGTTAAAACACGTTATGCAGTAAATTCTGCTTCCTTTTTCGCATCTTTGGAAGTTGTTTTTGTGCTGGGAAGGTATATTTTTGTAGCACTTAGTGATTTGTTTTACCTTCTGTAGAAGTGATGTTTATTGACTATCTATTGCAGTACTTCCAAAAGAATAACATTTGTCATTACTTTAAAAGTAGCACTTAGTGAATTGTTTTACCTTCTGTGGAAGTGATGGTTAATGGCATACTAAGAAGCGAAGAAGATGTTAATATTGTTTAAGTCAAATTAGTTGTATTCTATAATACTACAATTTCATTTCCTAATAACTTCCAAAAAACAATGAGAACTACTTCAGATGTAGTAAATTTGAAATCAAATTAAATGAACATCTCTCCCATGACAAGCCTGTGTTGAAATAATCACTTCTTCAGGCATTTTTCAGTACTTCCATGGAGTAAATTCTACTTCATTTTCGCTTCTTTAGAAGTTCTTTTTTTGCTGGGAAGGTATATTTTTGTAGCACTTAGTGATTTGTTTTACCTTCTGTGAAAAATGTTTAATGACATCCTAAGAAGCGAAGAAGATAATAATATTGTTTAAGTCAAATTATTTGTATTCTATAATACTACAATTTCATTTCCTAATAACTTCCAAAAAAGAATGAGAACTACTTCAGATGTATAGAATTTGGAATCAAATTAAATGAACATCCCTTCTTCAGGTCTTTTTCAGTACTCCCATTCTGCTTCCTTTTTCGCATTTTTGGAAGGTATTTTTGTGCTGAGAAGGTATATTTTTTGTATTGAAATTTTTTGAATTAAACTAATTTTATTTTTTATAATACTTCCTAATAACTTCCTAAAAAAATAATAAAACAATTACTTCCTGAGAATGATTTCAGATGTAGTGAATTTGGAATCAAGCCTGTGTTAAAATCATAACTTCTTCAGGTCTCTTTCAGTACTTTCATGGAGTAAATTCTGCTTCTTTTTCGCATCTTTGGAAGTTATTTTTGTGCTGAGAAGGTATATTTTTGTATTGAAATTTTTGGAATTAAACTATATTTATTTTCTACAATAATTCCTAATAACTTCCTAAAAAAAGAATAAAGCAATTACCTCCTGAGAATGACTTCAGATGTAGTGAATTTGGAATTAAAAAAAAATAGACATCCCTCCTATGACAAGCCTGCGGCCAAATCATAACTTCTTCAGGCCTCTTTCAGTATTTCCATGAAGTAAATTCTGCTTCCTTTTCGGCATCTTTGGAAGTTCTTTTTTTTGCTGGAAAGGTTTTTCTAAAGTACTTTTTGGAAGTTATAGACTAAATCTAAATAGTTATCTACATGTTAAATCACTCTGCGCTTAGGAGGTTTGTTGGGTGAAGTCCCCATTATATTTCTTAATAACTCTTTATAATTTTTATTTGTAGTGAATATAAAAAATCTTGTTTATAAATCTTCTTCAATCCAACAACATTTAATAACTTTATATAACAACACGTAATGGATAGACTTGTTAAATTATTAAAAAATTGCTAAATTTTTTCACTTATTTAGGAAAAAAGATCTTTTATCTATTTAGTGTAAACTTTGTTCCTCTCCTTGTCTCTCTCGCTCTTAACATTTTACCGGAAATAGTTTTTGTTTGCTGCAACAATATACATATTTCCATTAAAATGTTTATTCATTCATTTATTTCAGTTGTTTAAATATTTTTTTTTTTGTTTTATAAAAAAAAACTATAACTTGCATGCAAGTTAACCAAGTAAAAGTTGGATGAATGAATAATAATTTAACGATTATTATGCATGTTTCCAAGTGTTAGTTTGTTTGTAGTAACTAGTTTTTGTTTTTAATAAACATTTTTTTGTTTTGCTGCAACGATTGTTATGTCACATTGCACATTGAAATTTAATCAAAATTGATTCACCTTGATGTAAGGTTTCATATTATTTATTTTTTTTATTTTCATAAAGTATTTTGAGTTGAATTTGAGTGAGTGACTGATGTTGATGTATTTGGAGTAAAATTTATTTTGTTTGCTGCTCGTCGTTGACTTTTTAACATTTTTGTCAGGTTTTGTTTTTTTTATATATAAAATTTGGTTTGTTTTTGCTTTAAAATACTTTTAGTTTTTTAATGTTTCAGTTATTAAAGAACGTGTCAATTTGAATTGCATTTATTTTTATGTTTTTCTTATTTAAAAATTTTGCCCAGAAAACTATTTTAAATTGATCAGCTGTCACGTAATTGTCATGCAATTGTCAAACGTGCTTTTATTAAACAATTCTGTTTATTTGTTAAACCAAAAAAAAAGAAAAAAATAATAATTATGTTTAAAAAATTTTGTTTAAAAGCGATTATTTGACACATTTCAAATAAATAAATTGTCGATTCAGACAATTTATGCTTTTAAATGTCAAATGATGTTCGATTCCTTTCGTTATATTTTTGCCAAATACCCCATAGGAAATACTAAAAGTCAGCAAAATTCTTAAGTTTAAATTTTTATAAATTTTTGCCTCAATCAGTTGTCAACTGAAAATTTCCTATTGAGCATTTTTCCAAAATCTTCAAAGTTGAAGCCCTCTTTTTAAAAAATAATTTCAAAAATATTTTAAACATATTTCTTTAAAAATGCATGTTTATATATCGTTGTCGTTGCCGCTGCTGCATGTTGTTAGATTATTAACAACATTTTTTGTCGTCGTCGTTGTTGTTATTATTCGAAAAATGAAAACAACAACGAAAATTGCGTGTAAATTTAAATGTCAAACGATTATTTATCGTGTGCAAATTTATGTTTAGGAGAAAAAAAAGATGTTAAAATCTAAAATATGATTTGAAAATTACAGGTGCGTTTTACACAAAAAGAATTTTTAATTGCAATAAAAGAAAAGAAAAATACATTTTGATTATAAATTCAAAGTGCATGATTTTTTGATATATTAAATGCATATGTTTTTTAAACTCCTAAAAATAAGGTCCTTTAAAAAGTTGGAATTCGAAAGTACTCGTGAAATTTGTTATCATAATAGATATTATAGAAGCTGAACAGTTGGGAAATGTCAACAACAATGGTAAACAATTAGTGTTTTATATTTTTAGTTTTGATCCAAGATCTCATTAATTTAAACGATCCGGTTGCATCAGCAACTCCAAAATTTGATACTATTAAAAATGTTGTTGTTTTTCTAAACCGGAAGAAGATAGATAGATAGATAGATAGATAGATAGATAGATAGATAGATAGATAGATAGATAGATAGATAGATATATGGATAGATAGATAGGTAGATAGATAGATAGATAGATAGATAGATAGATAGATAGATAGATAGATAGATAGATAGATAGATAGATAGATAGATAGTAGATAGATAGATAGATAGATAGATAGATAGATAGATAGATAGATAGATAGATAGATAGATAGATAGATAGATAGATAGATAGATAGATAGGTAGATAGATAGATAGATAGATAGATAGATAGATAGATAGATAGATAGATAGATAGATAGATAGATAGATAGATAGACAGATAGATAGATAGATAGATAGATAGATAGATAGATAGATAGATAGATAGATAGATAGATAGATAGATAGATAGATAGGTAGATAGATAGATAGATAGATAGATAGATAGATAGATAGATAGATAGATAGATAGATAGATAGATAGATAGATAGGTAGATAGGTAGATAGGTAGATAGATAGATAGATAGATAGATAGATAGATAGATAGATAGATAGATAGATAGATAGATAGATAGATAGATAGATAGATAGATAGATAGATAGATAGATAGATAGATTGATAGATAGATAGATAGATAGATAGATAGATATATAGATAGATAGATAGATAGATAGATAGATAGATAGATAGATAGATAGATAGATATATAGATAGATAGATAGATAGATAGATAGATAGATAGATAGATAGATAGATAGATATGCCGATATGCCGAATTTAATATATACCGTTCACCTTAATGCGTTAAAAAACAGTCAGTACGTTCTATGTTCAATATTAAAAAAATTTCAAAAAGTACCTTTTGAAGAACGAAAAAGTAGCAAAAAGTCCCTTTTTACGGGTTCCCACTTAATCCAGGCTCTACATAATTAATATCATGTTTCTAGGTTAAATATTATAGAAATTTCAAAAAGTACCATTTTTAGAACGAAAAAGTACTAAAAATCCCTTTTTGTAGGTTCTTACCTAGTCGAGGCCCCACATCCTAAATTTCATGTTTCTAGGTTCAATATTAAAGCAAATTTAAAAAGTTCCTTTTGTAGAATGGAAAAGTACCAAAAAGTCCCCTTTTATGTGTTCTCGCACAATCCAGGCTCTACATACTTAATTTCATGTTTCTAGGTTCAATATTATAGAAATTTCAAAAAGGACCTTTTGTAGAAGGAAAAAGATATACTCTCACGAAGGTGAAGGCATAATAAAGATTTGTAATATCTTACATAAAGCAATTTTATCATATTTATTAACCTAAATACCTGAAAAATATATTTGTGAGAGTTACGATTAAGTGTAACATTTCTTTGAACTTACCATGCAGTGCGGTTTACTACAAATCCGACACCATATAAAACTCACATCAAGAACAGGTATTGGATATATTTAAGTTGCATTTATATTAAATTATCAAATTAAGACATAGTAATTAAAAGTCCTACAAGTAGATAAGCGGGTAACAAGTCTATGTTATTGTTCTAAATAGCATGCATGTGTTTATGTGTATTTGAGGTTACTGTGTTGCAGGTTTCACTTATTAATATCAAATAATAATTAAACAAAATATGTTCATATTCATGTTGGCCCCCAATAATAGCAAACATAAAAAAATTCTGTACAAGAATGACTTGTTTTCAAAGACAACATTTTCACAGACTACTAAACTCAAAGTAAAAAAAATATGACTATTTAAAACGACAATGGTTCATTCACTATCTAATGAACTTTGATTTATTAAATGCATAAAAATAATAAATGAAAAGACTGTATAAATTGAGCCAAGGTATACCACCAACAAAAAACACCGGCATTATTAGACTGTGCAGCTACCTCGTACCACCAACTTAATTTGAAGCACTCGGTTTAAACACTTGCAAATTTGTTCAAAATACTCCAAGGAAATCTAAGGAACAGTGGGACAAGCGAGAAAAATTCAATAGAAAAAATATATTGAAAAAATTTAATTAAAATATATACTAGACTATAAATTAGACAATAGCCTAGCCTATATACTAGACTATAGAATAGGCTAAAGACTAGACTGTAGACCAGACTATAGACTAGTCCATACGCTAGACTATAGACTAGACTATAGGCTAGACTATAGACTAGACCATAGACTAGACCATAGACTAGACCATAGACTAGACCATAGACTAGACTATAAATTAGACAATAACCTAGACTATAGAATAGGCTATAGACTAGCCTCTTGACCAGACTATAGACTAGTCCATAGGCTAGACTATAGACTAGACTATAGACTAGCCTATTATACTAGACTATAAACTAGACTATAGACTGGACTATAGACTAGACTATAGACTAGACTATAGACTAGACTATAGACTAGACTATAGACTAGACCATAGACTAGACTATAGACTAGACCATAGCAGAATGTACACTAGACTATAGATTAGACTATACTTAAAAATTCACTAGACTATAGACTAGACTATAGATTATACTCTAGACTAGACTATAGACTGGACTATAGACTAGACTATAGACTAGACTATATACTGGACTATAGACTAGACTATAGACTAGACTATAGACTAGACTATAGACTAGACTATAGACTAGACTATAGACTAGACTATAGACTAGACTATAGACTAGACTATAGACTAGACTATAGACTAGACTATAGACTATACTATAGACTAGACTATAGACTAGACTATAGACTAGACTATAGACTAGACTATAGACTAGACTATAGACTAGACTATAGACTAGACTATAGACTAACTTATAAACTAGACCATAGACTAATCTATAGACTAGAATATGCACTAGATTATTTACTAGACTATAGACTAGACTATAGGCTAGACTATAAACTAGACCATACACTAGACTATAGACTAGAATATACACAAGACTATAGACTAGACTATAGACTAGACTATAGACTAGACTATAGACTAAACTATAGACTATAGACTAGACTATAGATTAGACTATACACTAGACTATAGACTGGACTATACACTAGACTATAAACTAGACTATAGACTAGACTATAGACTAGACTATAGACTAGACTATAGACTAGACTATAGACTAGACTATAGACTAGACTATAGACTAGACTATAGACTAGACTATAGACTAGACTATAGACTAGACTATAGACTAGACTATAGACTAGACTATAGACTAGACTATAGACTAGACTATAGACTAGACTATAGACTAGACTATAGACTAGACTATAGACTAGACTATAGACTAGACTATAGACTAGACTATAGACTAGACTATAGACTAGACTATAGACTAGACTATAGACTAGACTATAGACTAGACTATAGACTAGACTATAGACTAGACTATAGACTAGACTATAGACTAGACTATAGACTAGACTATAGACTAGACTATAGACTAGACTATAGACTAGACTATAGACTAGACTATAGACTAGACTATAGACTAGACTATAGACTAGACTATAGACTAGACTATAGACTAGACTATAGACTAGACTATAGACTAACTATAGACTAGACTATAGACTAGACTATAGACTAGACTATAGACTAGACTATAGACTAGACTATAGACTAGACTATAGACTAGACTATAGACTAGACTATAGACTAGACTATAGACTAGACTATAGACTAGACTATAGACTAGACTATAGACTAGACTATAGACTAGACTATAGACTAGACTATAGACTAGACTATAGACTAGACTATAGACTAGACTATAGACTAGACTATAGACTAGACTATAGAGTAGACTATAGACTAGACTATACACTAGACTATAGACTAGACTATAGACTAGACTATAGACTAGACTATAGACTAGACTATAGACTAGACTATAGACTAGACTATAGACTAGACTATAGACTAGACTATAGAGTAGACTATATAAAGCAAATGGTAAGATATTACTGGACATTTCTATCTTTTACTAGAAGATATTTTTCTTGCCAAAGAATAAAATTTCCTATAGAGACATTATTACTCCACCACACAAAATTTAATCATTAATTTTAACACTTTTTGGTTAGAAGAAAAAAAAACATATTTATTTCTTTATTATTAATTCTTAGGAATTAATTTTTTTACTACAAAGATTTAAGTGGGTGTTAAATAAAGTATTAAGTTCAAAATAGTTTTTTTTTTTGCAATTTGCATGCAACAAGATTTTTATTTAGATCACATTTTTTTAAAGAAAAAATCCTTGAAATGGTCTTAAATCTTGTGTCAGTTTGATTAATTTTTAATCTACTTCAAGTATTTTAATTTTGGAGGTGTTGCAAACAATATTTAAATATTTAAGGCTTTAATAAAGCAATGACATGCAGTTTGTTTTGGAGCTAAAACAACGTAAGAAGCGAAGAAAAAAACTTTAAACAATTCACAAAAAAAAAAAAAAAAAAACAAAATTTTACAGATAAAATACAGAAAAAACACATCTTACGCATAATAATCATTTGTCAGTAGCAATAACTATTCAATACAGATAGACAGACAGCCAGGTTGTCTGGCATATGGACGGACAGACGTGTGTATTAACTGACAACGGTAGACAGAGTTTCAAAGTGTTTGAAAGACATGGAGCTAGCAAAACAGCTAACTGATCATGCATCATGAAAACTTAAAAAAGTCAGTCAACATTGTTGCAATTATTGACAATCAGTATTCAACAACCAGCAGTCAATTACAAATTGAGTCTTTTTCATTCACAATTTTTTCTGTTTTATTTACAAATTTCTTCATTTTGATGAAACACATATGTAATAATATGGATGGCACTAATCACAGAAGATATGAACAATGCAGAAAGTACTTTTTTAGTACTTAGTTAGGATTAAGTTAGTTGGTTAGTTTATTATGTAGATAGTATGATAGTTAGTCAGTTAGTTAACTGGACTGGAGACTAGACTATAGACTAGAGTATAGACTAGAGTATAGACTAGACTATAGACTAGACTACAGACTAGACTATAGACTAGACTATAGAGTAGACTATAGACTAGACTATAGACTAGACTATAGACTAGACTATAGACTAGACTATAGACTAGACTATAGACTAGACTATAGACTAGACTATAGACTAGACTGTAGACTAGACTATAGACTAGACTATAGACTAGACTATAGACTATAGTCTAGACTATAGACTAGACTATAGACTAGACTATAGACTAGTCTTTAGACTAGGTTTTTTGTTACATCGAATCCGTAGAAGTGCTCCTAGGGCTCCATCTCCTGTGTGCTCCATTTCCGGTATCTCTGTTTAGAATCTAGCCGACAATTTTTGATACAAAAGGTACTAAAACACAAATCCCAGCCTATTCGAAACTAAAACACAAATCCCAGCCTATTCGAAACTTATTGTTATTAAGGCAACATTTTCATATTTCGCCTTACAGACAATATTTTCAAGTATAAACAGTAGCAATTGTTGCTGGTTTTATTTCATATCAGCAACAGTAGCAGCAAACACTTAAATGGTGATAATCATGACTATACACACACACAGTTGCTTAAACATACACGTACACTCCGACATTTTGTCTGTCAGCTACAAATATATACAATATATTTTTTTCGCCAAAGTCAAACTGCCAAAATAAGAAGCATATGCCAAAAATGAAGTGGCATGAATAAAAATATTTACACAAAAGCAAAACAAAACAAAACATAAACAGAAAATGAGTTAAAAGTAAACCAAGCCTTTCAATTCTACTGTTTTAGTTTCGTTTTTATTTTCTGTTACCAAAAAAATTATTAACACTATTTTGATGGTGTTGTTGTTGCTGTTGTTGCTGTTGTCTTTTTTTATTGTAGTACGTGTATGTGCATTCATAACATAAGCATTAATGTTGGCTTGTGTTTAAAAACCCAGCAAATGTATTGATTTATATTTAAAATTCTCGAAAATTTTGGTTATCACCAGGGCAAGGATTTTCATGCACTAAACAATTATAAATATGCGCTTATAATATGAGCTATAAAATGGAAAAATTTGCTAACTAATTAACTAACTAACTAACTAACTAACTAACTAACTAACTAACTAACTAACTAACTAACTTAAGAACAGCTTTATGTACCGGAACCTCTCTCTCTGCCTTGTTTTTATAAACATATGTATTGGGTTTTCGTTTTTTGCAATTTCTGTCTGACCATGAAAAAAATTTCAATTTCTGATGAAATTTTCAGAGGTTGTCTCGGATTTTTGGTAATATTTCCGGTATTTATGGACCGATTTTGCTGATTTTAAATAGCAATCTTCTCTAAAGCATGTTTAACAGAGTTATTAAAGATTCGGATCTCACCGATATCTGGGGTCCTCTAAAAACTGATTTTAATAAACACACAGACTGACGGACATAGCTTAATCAACTCCGCTACCTACAAGGATCCAGAATATGTATATACTTTATGGGGTCGGAGAATTATATTATAGAAATTACAAACGGAATGACAAATTATATATAATTTGTCATTCCGTCTTGCCGGGACTGAAAAATTCCTTACAGTATACTGCTTGGCTTTGTTCTTGCATGGATTGACAGAGATCAGGCCAGATCACCGCATAATCTGGTACTACGGTTGGCCAGTTGCCACCCGTCGCGAGAAGAGTAAGTGGTGGTTAAAAGACTAATGCATGATAAAATCAATATTTCTGGATGAGCTCGGTGCTGTTGCCGAAAACATGAATGATGATGGGTGAAAGGTATCATATACAGATACCATTGAATTTTCCTTCCTTGTCCAGATATGTTCATAGTATACTCTGTTCATATCAGAATTACCACAGTGTGTCCCTGTGAGTAAGTATAAAGTCTTCGCCTTTTGATGGATCGCATTTCGGTCCACCGTTTACGTCTCTAGGTGCTATTGCCGAATCAACAGAGGCCATCGAGTACTCCAGCAAAGTACTTGTGCATGGACCGGTCAAAGTCAAAAATTTACCACCTGAGTTCTTCATTGAAAAAAGGGGCGATGGTATACCGTTCTCAAGTCTACCCAGTGGATGAAAAAGACCACCGTGAGATAAGGCCATCAAGACAGGTGCTGACGTTAAAACTATCGACAGTCATACCCTTCTCACAAAGGTGAAGGGTATAACTAGTTAAAAGTTATTATGAGTTATTGACTACAAACATGCATTTGCATAGAAATCCTTGCCCTGATTATCACATTCCTCTGGCGAACTAATTAGTAAATTCTAAAGAACTACAAAGATTCGGAAATTTCTAAACATTGAGCTTAACAGTTGCGTTAGAAACCTTATTTTTGATTCCGAATCTGATTTCGTTTACTATGATGTATCGTTCTTCTATATAAAAATTGTTCACTTGGTTTTCCATTTTATGCATTTGTATGTATTTTATATGGAAATGTATTCATTTATTTTTATGTCTTTGTGTTTGCATGTCTTATTAATATCTTTTTTTCACTTTTTTGCGATTTTATTTTGCGTTACATTTATGAAAGGAATATTTAAAATTCCACACCACACTTTGGGCAAAACATAATCACAGGTTGGTCGATAATGTGTGTGTGTGTGTTTATGTATGTGTATGCAATCAAAATCGAGTGATTTTGTGAGTGAATAAAGTAGATACAAACCGCCAGCCGGTGCCAAAACTTATTAATAACAACAACGAAAGCAGCAAAAATACAAACAACATCAACAACCGGTAAAAATATAGGTTCTTGGATTCTTGTTTTCTTTTTTTTTTCGTTGTTGTTGCTGTAAATATTTGCACAACACAAATCATTTGAAATGTCTGTTTGTTTTTGTTTGTATTACGAAAATAATGTCAAAAGTTTGTTAAATGTACATAAATTAAGGATTTCCGACACAGACCTCGTACCTTTGGTACACACACACAAATTTACAACTAAATATTTACATTCTCGACACACAATCCAAAGTTTATTATTATACGAGTGTACCTTTTTATTTTTTGCTTAAAGAAGTTCTTTGTTTTGCTGTTGTTGTTTTAGTTTTTATAATAACGATGACCTACTTTCCGATGGAGACCAGGAATTAAATAAACAAAAATTTCTTCCTTGTGACTCACGTTAAGTTCCCCTACGATAAAAAGAAGTAAAATCTTAAGAGTGTAAGATGTGAATTTACTTTCAAAATTGTTGTTTGTGTTTTTTTTTATCTTAAAGTTCATTAACTTTGTTTTTATTTTTTCCAAACCATAAATTAAAGCTCTTTAAATAAATGAGTTTTCAATATAAATATATATATATATATATTTTTGGTTTCTTCTTCCTTGTTTTCTTTTGATTTTTAATCTTTTCGTTTAAATTTCATTGTTGTTGGGATTTTCCCTTTTTTTGCCAAAAATCCCGTGCAAAAATCTTGTTGTTTTTTTGAAGTATATTTCCAGACAATCGTATTAAGTTGTGATATTTATCAGGGTTTTGTTTTCTTATTGTAAGCTTTGTTGTTCACCTCTTGCACGTGTAGTCACTACAATTTGGGTGAAATTGTTGAAATTCTTCTTCAATAACAAAAATTAATTTCATACATTAGGGGAGTAAGTTTTTTTCTATGACATAAGATGTGACCGAACGCAAAGCATAACTTACCGAGAACTGTCATTCATTGGTAGGATAGATAGGAGATACTTCTGAGATAATCAGTAGTTACTCAGATGGTTCTTAACTGGAAGACAAAATGGGTCTGAAGATCTACATTGAAATCCCAATAACAGAGTGAACAAAGGTTAACATGTTTTCTGAGATTCAGAAGGAAACTGTGAGACATTGGACCGAAATAGGAGAATTTGGTTAGTGAAACCTTTGCAGGAATCAATTGTTATTCTGATGGCTCTAAAATTAATTGCAGAACAGGTCTAGGGATCTACAACTTTCTGCAACTTTCGCTGCATGTGTAAAATGGATTAAATCAAGGTTAACATATTTTCGGATATTCCGAAAGCAATTAGAGCGCTATCAGATGATATAAGACTGTAAGGGTTGCATCCCCCCGGGGGCATGTTACCTTGGCGAGACCTCCGCCCTGGTGTTATTGCAATCCCGGGGTATAAAGAGGGCCCAATACCTCCAGTCTGACCGGGACTGAAAAATTGGCTGTTTCAGTCTACTGTTTGGCTTAGTCCTTGCATAGATTGGCAGAGGTCAGACCAGAGCACCGCATAATCTGGTACTACGGGTGGCCAGTTGCCCGCAGGACTATGTCCTGGCTGGTCTGTTGGTTGAGCTTCCTTCGGGATTCACGTAGTGGCTGTGGTTTAAACCCAAATTCGCGGGAAGAGTAAGTGGCGGTTAAAAGAGTGATACATGATAATAGTCAATATTTCGGGATAAGTTCGGTGCTGTTGCCGAAAATCAACAGACACCCCACAGAGGAATGACTGTGGGACTAAGCATTGGAAATTTTCCTTCCTTGTCCAGATATGTTCAGAGTATACTCTGTTCATATCAGACTTGCCACATCATATCACTGTGAGTAAGAACAATGTCTACGGCTTATTGATGGATCGTGCTTCGGTCCACCGGTCACGTTTCTAGGTGCTGTTGCCGAATCAACAGAGCCATAGTAGTGTGGTTGTCTTTCAACGTGACTACTATGGCAAGAGATTAGATAGCTCGAGTACTCCAGCAAAGTACTTGCGCATGGACCGGTCATAGCAAAAATTGCCACCTGGGTCTTCATTGAAGACAAAGGGGCGATGGTAGACCACCGTGAGATAAGGCCGACACGGCAGGTGCTCACGTTAAAACTCTCGACAGTCTGTAAGGGTTGCACAACACCCCGTCCCCCGGGCATGTTTCCTTTATGAGTGTGACATTATGGTGTATTGCATTCCGCTAAACCCTCGTATTTTATGGAACCCAAATTCAGATTGTGCACAACTCCAAAATTACTTTAGAAAGCATATCCATTACATCAGCTTATAATACTGTTATCTCGCATAAATTTGCAGTTGGATGCTTTCCCGAGGCATGTGAAAAGGAAACTTCGTGAATACAATGCAATCGCATTGACGTACGGATCTCTTGGAACAAATGAAATCGGGAAGTAGCAACAGCCAGCCCATTCTGCATAAAGTGGCTCTATGATCAAGGTCCCCAAGATTCGATGAATATATAATACATCTCATTGAAATAGAGCCATTTCAAGGCCCGGATCGCGATGCATAATTCTCGGACTAGATTTTTGTATCGGCACTAAGAAAAAACAAACTGTTTACACTCTAATTAGACTCAAATATCTTGTGTACTAGATTACGACAGATATCCCTCAAAAACACTGATTTTAAAGGAACTAAGTTAAAGAAACTAAGTTTCTGAACATTGGTCGATTATTCCAAAAAAGACTGAGCAAAGCTCCAGAAATTAAACACATTTGAGCCGTTATAACGGCGCGTTTGCTCTTTCATCTGATAGTTTATATCTCGCTACATTTGAGACGTTATAATATCGCGGAGATATTAATTATTTCAAAATTTGTTGCATCGTCTGGTAGTTTATAACTCGACACATTTGAAACGTTATAACAGCGCGAAGACATCCATTATTTCAAAATTTCTTAGTCTGATCTGGTAGTTTATATCTCGAAAATTAAAGAAGATATAACAGTGATTAAACTTTTACTATAAAGTCCACAAACAGATGTTAGAAATAAAGATTAATGTGTCTAAAAATATCCGAAAATTGGGTTTTTCGATCTTATGAACACATTATCCTGAAACTTTATATAAAGTTCTGCGGCCAGATTAGGATTTAGTTTGAAACCTCCCTATTAAATGACCTGATGCTGCCTTATGTCTGCACTGGGTCTCTTCCACATGAAGAAAACAACAAGACAGAGAGACAGACCATTTAATATATGGGCGTAAATTTAGGTCAAATTGAAAAGTACAAGTTGTTTTTCTTTTGTTTCAAAATAATTTCATAAAATTGTTGCAAATAATTTATACAATTACCAAAAACTTTACTTTCAACAACTAAGCAAAATAAAAACTTTTTTATAAACCATATAAAAAAAACTCATATTTTTTATTAAATAACTAATCTTTATCTTATAACTTCTTTCTTTTGCAGGTAAGTGTTTGTTGTTGAAGCAAAAAAAACTCGCTATTTTATTTGAAATTCCTTTAAATCAGTGAAAATATGTGTTTTAAACATGTAAGTTAATTTATTTTTTTTTTATAATTTTTTTCTGATTATTTTTTTTTTTGTAATTAAAATGTTACCAGTTAATGTAATTAACTGAAAAATTTTTTTTAATTACAAACAAACGTTTTGTTAACACATTTCTTCTTATTATCTTGTAGTTTTCCTTGTTAAAAAAAACAACAACAATTAACAATTTGTAAAATATGTAAAGAGGAAAACGCACTAATTATAAACAATTTCCTTTAATACGCAATAGAATTTGTTAGCTTTTATTTAGCTGAATAAATTTCATGGTTATAAAGCAAATAATGATTTTTCTATAAGGTGTAGAACATTAATTACAAAACAACAATTTTCTATGTAATTATAGTGTAAAAAAGAGACACATACACTCAAAAAACGAATAGAGTAATAAGTACTCAAATCAATCCCGAGCGACTTCAGCAGTACAGTTTTTACTTAAAGGACCAAATACTTGATGCAATAACGGTTTCCAAAAATTTGATTTAAATTTTTTGGTGTCAAATTACTTATTTTAAGAAATTTCCGTTTGATTTGAGATCATAAGAAGATGGAATCAAGAATGCAAAAGATCTTATCAATCACAAAATGTGCTTAATATGAAAACGATTCGTACTTGATTTTAGTAATCGAAATATTTCGACAAAACTCTCAGTTACAAAACAAATAAAATTACAAACTATAATGACTATCTTTTTGATATTTTTGTAATTTCTATGAATAATCAAATTCATTCATATTTTATTCATTTCATCATCTACACATGTATAATTTTCTAATTATAACTTTTGCAAAATATCATTGTTTGCGTTAAGAATTATATGAATGCGTTAGAAAAGCTATATAATTTTGCGTGACATTTTGCCATTTAAAGAGATATTGTAACAGTAATAATAACCACCCCAAAAAGTAAACAAATTATTAACAAATAAATTTCTGTATTTTTAATTTCTATTTATAATACCAGCATAACAATTACAATAAAATGCATTTAATTTTGTATTCTATTTAAGCGCTTTTTTTTTGCAAAAAAGTGGTTGGTGGTCGCTTTTATATAAGCAGCAATGGTGGTGTCATTGAAAATGAGTTAAATGTCACATATATGAAATTTTCCCAACATTTCCGCATAACTTTTTTTTTTAGCAATAATATATATTTTTTTATGAAATGAGGGTACATATCAAATTCTACGAAAATTTTATTGTTACTAGTTTTACAATGTCAAATATTAGGGGAAGTCATGACTGTAGTTTACTCTACAGTCTAGTCTATACTTTAGTCTTTAGCCTAGTCTATAGTTTAATCAACAGATTAATGTATAATCCAGTTTATAGTATAATCTATACTTAGTCTAGTCTATAGTCTAGCAAAAACTCTAGTCTATAGTCTAGCCAAAAGTCTAGTCTATAGTCTAGTCAATAGTCTAGTCTATAGTCTAGTCTATAGTCTAGTCTATAGTCTAGTCTATAGTCTAGTCTATAGTCTAGTCTATAGTCTAGTCTATAGTCTAGTCTATAGTCTAGTCTATAGTCTAGTCTATAGTCTAGTCTATAGTCTAGTCTATAGTCTAGTCAATAGTCTAGTCTATAGTCTAGTCCATAGTCTAGGCTATAGTCTAGTGTATTGTCTAGTTCATAGTCTAGTCCTTAGTCTATTCTTTAGTCTAGTCTAATCTATAGTCAAGTCTATAGTCTAGTCTACATTCTAGTCTATAGTCCAGTCAATAGTCAAGTCTATAGTTTAATCAATAGATTAATGTATAATCCAGTTTATAGTATAATCTATACTTAGTCTAATCTATAGTCTAGTCTATAGTCTATAGTCTAGTCTATAGTCTAGTCTATAGTCTATAGTCTAGTCTATAGTCTAGTCTATAATCTAGTCTATACTCTAGTCTATAGTCTAGTCAATAGTCTAGTCTATAATCTAGTCTATAGTCTAGTCTTTAGTCTAGTATATAGTTTAGTCTATAGTCTAGTCTATAGTCTAGTCTATAGACTAGACTATAGACTAGTTATAGACTTATATATAGACTAGACTATAACCTAGTCTATAGTCTAGTCTATAGTCTAGTCAATAGTCTAGTCTATAGTCTAGTCAATAGTCTAGTCTATAGTCTAGTCTATAGTCTAATCTATTGTCTAGTCTATTGTCTAGTCTATAGTCTAATCTATAGTCTAGTCTATAGTCTAGTCTACATTCTAGTCTATAGTCCAGTCAATAGTCTAGTCGATAGTTTAGTCTATTGTCTAGTTGATAGTCTTGACTATGGTTTAGTCGATGGATTCCCTACAATTCAGTCCATTAGATATTGCTGACATGGCTATAGTTTATACATTTTGCCACAATTTGCGGCGATTTGATTATTATTTTCATGAGTACCCCCATTTTTGTTTTCATAAATGTTTGAAGTTGTGCAATAAATACGTGTATAAATGTTACCGGCATAAATATTATTTACTAGTGATTTCATTAATATTTAATTTCATTCTATTGTACACAAATGTATTAAACATTTCACAAAAAAAAAAAACTACCAAGTTAACAAAAGGTTTATGACACAAGAAGCATGTTGTTTGTTGTAACAAACGCATTTCATTCTTACGCATTCATTAACTTGCTATATGTTTTCATATTCTAATGTTGCAAGTATAAAGGTTTTTTTATTTACTTACAGTAAAAATTTTGCATTTTAATGCTGAACAAAGTAAAAGATACAAAAACTACAGCAACAGATTGAATCACTGATCTAGAACACATTAAATATGCGTTCTGTGCGTTCATTTCCGTTAACAAGAAGTCATTTGACTTCACTTTACATTCTCTATTGTTTTCAAATGCAAAGTATGCATTTTAGTGTTGTTGTTTGTGTGTGTGTAATGCATACGCAATAATGCTGCTGGCAACAATGTTTATGGATTTACCAACATTATTTGATACAAAGCTTTATAATAATTATAAATCACTTAAAACCAGTAGTAAAATTTATAAAAAAAATAACAAGGGGTGGGATAAATGTTCCGCCAGGTTTTGTTTTATTAAAGTGCTTATTAACTATATATTTTATGACTTTTTATGGATAAAGTTTTTTTTTACTAAAATTTTCTGTAGAAAATATTGTTGCATTTTAAAATTATTATTTTTTCTAATTTTAAAGAAATATCTAAAATTTTACATTTTTAAATTTGATTGCTTTAGTTATAGTTTTGCTTAAAATTAAAAGTTTCTGTTAACTGATTTGACTCATTATTTTGAGTTTATTCAAGTTTTTGTTTTTTGTAATTTGTAACAAATTTATATATTTTTATTGTTAACAAACTGTTGCAAATTAAATAAAATGACAAGTGTAACTGCAAAATAACATTAAATAATAATTTAACAACACAATAAACTTAAACAACGATATTTTAAAATTTACTTTCACTTTTTGCAAAAAAAGAAAAAAAAATAATAATAACAAATTTAATTTTAGAGTTAAATATTATCAAAAATTATATAAAATTTTGATTTTCAATTTGTACACAAATATTTTCCGCATTTGCACTTAGTTTTAAAGAAAGAAAAAATAACTTAAAATGTTGTAGTTTAGTTACGAAGAAAAGAAGGAGCTATTGTTTTCAGTCCAGTTAGTCTTAAGACTATAGCACAGTTCAGACTTAAGATTAATTTAAATAATACTATAGTTCAGTCTGCAGTCAAGATTTTACTTTAAATGTAACAGTTTGTAATCTAGACTGTTATTCACACTAGAGTCCAATCTATAGTATAATCTATACTATTGTCCAGTCCATACGCTAGACTTTAGACCAATCTTAAAACTGGAATATAGTCAATACTATAGTCTAGAACATTGCTCATTGTAGACCATGATATAACCTTTTATTAAGTATTTTCAGACTTTAGACCAGTCTATAGTCTAGAAGATAGTCCAGTCTAATGTTGATAATAGTTCAGTCAATTTATTAAGACTATATTCAGACTTTAGACCAGTCTATAGTCTAGAAGATAGTCCAGTCTAATGTTGATAATAGTTCAGTCAATAGTCTAGCAATAGTCCAGTCTATAATTTATACTATCGTTTAGTTTGGAATTAGGACTAGCCCATAGCATAAACAATAGTTCACTCTCTAGTCTAGATTTTATTGCAGTGTATAGCAGATATAATACTTCGATCTGCATTCTCGACTTTAGATTAGTCTTCAGTATAGTATGAAGTTCAGTTTTTGATCTAGTCTAAAGTCTAGATTATCTATGATTAAACCAATGTTTAACTTTAGTTAACGATAGTTCAACATACAGTCTTAACGCTATATTCGTCTACAGTCTAGACGATAGTCCAGTCTATAATTCAGACTATAGTTTAGTTTGGAACTAGGACTAGTCCATAGCATAATCTAGACTTTCTATAGTTAAACTAAAGTTTAAGTTTAGTTAACAATAGTTCATCATACAGTCTTAACTCTATACCAGTCTATAGTCTAAGCAATGGTCTAGTCTATAATCTAGAACATGATTCATCGCAGACATATGTTCTACAGCCTTTAACGTAGATAATAGTTCAGTCTTTACTGCTGATAATGCTCTTGACTGTAGTTGTGTGTATAATTTAATCTTCAGTATAGACTATAGTTTAGTATATAGAGTAGAATTAGGACCAGTACATAGTCCATACAATAATTCAGTCTTTAGCCGAGTTTGAAGTCTAGACAGAAGCCTAGTCTAAAATCTTGACTATAAGCAGTTTGTAGTTGAACTAGTCTATAGTGTTAGCTATAGTCTATATGATAGGCCTATCTGTAATCTAGACGAAAGTCTAGTTTATAGTATAGACGATAGTCCAGTCTATAATCTAGACGATAGACCAGTCTGTAGTCCAAACGATAGTTTAGAGTCTAGACGATAGGCCAGTCTATAGGCTAGACGACAATTGAGTCTATAGGCTAGACCAGGCTAGTGCAGTCTATATTCTAGATGTTTAGTTTAGTCTATAGCCTAGAAGATAGCCCAGCCAATGCTGAAATATACTGCCTTATCTCTAGGCTAGACTACAGTTGAGTCCACTGTCTGAGCTATATTTCATTCCCTTATCTAGACTATAGTTATGTAAAGTACGACACTTTCTATAGTCTTCACAGTCTGTCTATAAACACATTCTGTAATCGGTAATTCAATCCAATCTATAGTCCAGTTTAATGTCCGTAGTCTGAGCTATATTTCAGTCCATAAACTGGACTATGGTTATGTATGTCGTCCATTCATTTGTCTTCACAGCCTGTAATCGGTAATGCAATCCAATCCAGAGCCCAGTTTGAAGTTTATACTGTAATCCAGTCTCTAGTTTTTACTAGTTTACAGTCAAGACTATAATCTAACTAGAGATAGGACTATATTCAAGACTCTGGGCTAGACTATTATCTAGATTATAGATTCGATTATAGTCTGGTGCTCACTACAGTCTTGCCTATATTCAAGTCTATAGTCCATTCTGAACTATAGTTTAGTTTAAAGTCTTGACGTTAGTCCAGTATATAATAGCCTTGACTAGTGTACAGCTAGTGTACAACTTTAATGATTATAATGAATTGTTTCTTTTAAACACTGACAAAAAAATAAACGTTTTAATTTAATTATGCATTTAAACCGAACAACAATCATTTCAAAATGTTTACAGCCGAAAAAAATCAAAACAATGAAAGAAACTTGTTAATAATAATGACGGAAAATAATTTTTGAAAAAATCACAACGAAAAACAAAAACAATTTTAAGCACAACATTCAACATATATTATTAAATAAGTTGGTATTTTTATTAAAGACATTCACTTTTTTAAATTTTTTTCTTTATTATTTTTATGTTTTTAATTCCTACAAAAAAATATATATAAATAAAAAAACACGATGATGAAGATGATTATGAGATCTGAGTCTAAGTTGTTTGTTATTATTAAAATGTTTGATCGAAATCTTAAGAAAAATTGCAACTGCAATAATAATCTTACAATCATCGTAATTATCTTTATCATTATTAGGATGTTAGTTATATCGTTAAGATTATAAATAATTGTCGTGATTAATATTGAATGTCTTAAATTTTGTCATTGACTTTATGTTTTATCGTTTGATATTTGAAAGATTTATTTGGTGGTGAATCTTATTTTGAAAATCATTTATTAATGTTTAAATTGTTTGTTTGTTTGTTATTTTTTTGGAATGTCTTAATTTTTGGTTTGTTTTTGGATAAAAACTTTCAAAAGCAGTGAACTTTTAACACACGAGAGACAAGTGCATATATAGCTTTGAAAACATTTACTTTATATTGGTTTTTAAAGAAGATATTGAAAATATCAAAGGGTTCTCATCTATACTTATATGTCACCGATTCAAAGCTTTTCAAAATTTATATAAAAATTACTATGGAAATTTTCTTTATTTTTTTTTTCTAAAATCTTTTTGATTTATATATACTACACCTTAAGCGTTTTCAATTATTTCATTCAATAAAACAATTCAATTTCGAAATTTTCCGCTAAACAATTACAGGTGTAATACATTGTTAAAACTATAAACAGAAAACTATGTTAAAGAGTCTTTTTGCTTGCTGAACTGAAATGCCTTACAAGGTTGCATAAACCCCAGACATAAATCTTAAAGTTAGAAAAACTGGAAAACCAGTTCGATTTGTTATTTTCGATAAAAAAAATAAGACCGATTTACTGGCAAACAACTTCAGCGTTGGGTTTGCCAGTCAAGTGGATTTATGTTAAACAATAATAAACAAATAAATAAACCACCTTCTTTAGCACCCAACACTTGTTGTTCAGTTTAATTGTCTAACAATACCTGCAAGATCGATATTTCTATCTTAAACATTGTTTTAACTGATCTTTTATAATATTAGGATTTGGCCAAGAATATAATATTTAAATCTTAAAGTTACATACTTGTTAAAAGACTTTATTTAATCTTAGGTATTTTTTGTGTTAGAAAAAAAAACTTAACATTTTTTGTATTATTTACTCATAACTTTGATTTGTGGACTGGTATTTGCAGCAACAAGTTTGTACAATTTTTAACTACATGCAAGAGTGGAATTCATTCTCAAAGGATACTAAATATTTGGAAGTAAACGGTCAATAGTGACTAAAAAAGTATCCTTTTAGATAAGAGCATTTCCTATAGACTAGTCTATTCTATATCATAGTCTATAGTCTAGTCTATAGTCTAGTCTATAGTCTAGTCTATAGTCTAGTCTATAGTCTAGTCTATAGTCTAGTCTATAGTCTAGTCTACAGTCTAGTCTATAGTCTAGTCTATAGTCTAGTCTATAGTCTAGTCTATAGTCTAGTCTATAGTCTAGTCTATAGTCTAGTCTAAAGTCTAGTCTATAGTCTAGTCTATAGTCTAGTCTAGTCTATAGTCTAGTCTATAGTCTAGTCTATAGTCTAGTCTATAGTCTAGTCTATAGTCTAGTCTATAGTCTAGTCTATAGTCTAGTCTATAGTCTAGTCTATAGTCTAGTCTATAGTCTAGTCTATAGTCTAGTCTATAGTCTAGTCTATAGTCTAGTCTATAGTCTAGTCTATAGTCTAGTCTATAGTCTAGTCTATAGTCTAGTCTATAGTCTAGTCTATAGTCTAGTCTATAGTCTAGTCTATAGTCTAGTCTATAGTCTAGTCTATAGTCTAGTCTATAGTCTAGTCTATAGTCTAGTCTATAGTCTAGTCTATAGTCTAGTCTATAGTCTAGTCTGTCTACTCTATAGTCTAGTTTATAGTCTAGTGTATAGTCCAGTCTATAGTCTAGTGTATAGTCCAGTCTATAGTCTAGTGTATAGTCTAATCTATAGTCTAGTCTATAGTCTAGTCTATAGTCTAGTCTATAGTCTAGTCTATAGTCTAGTCTATAGTCTAGTCTATAGTCTAGTCTATAGTCTAGTCTATAGTCTAGTCTATAGTCTAGTCTATAGTCTAGTCTATAGTCTAGTCTATAGTCTAGTCTATAGTCCAGTCTATAGTCTAGTCTATAGTCTAGTCTATAGTCTAGTCTATAGTCTAGTCTATAGTCTAGTCTATAGTCTAGTCTATAGTCTAGTCTATAGTCTAGTCTATAGTCTAGTCTATAGTCTAGTCTATAGTCTAGTCTATAGTCTAGTCTACAGTCTAGTCTATAGTCTAGTCTATAGTCTAGTCTATAGTCTAGTCTAAAGTCTAGTCTATAGTCTAGTCTATAGTCTAGTCTATAGTCTAGTCTATAGTCTAGTCTATAGTCTAGTCTATAGTCTAGTCTATAGTCTAGTCTACAGTTTAGTCTATAGTCTATAGTCTAGTCTATAGTCTAGTCTATAGTCCAGTCTATAGTCTAGTCTATAGTCTAGTCTATAGTCTAGTCTATAGTCTAGTCTATAGTCTAGTCTATAGTCTAGTCTATAGTCTAGTCTATAGTCTAGTCTATAGTCTAGTCTATAGTCTGTCTATAGTCTAGTCTATAGTCTAGTCTATAGTCTAGTCTATAGTCTAGTCTATAGTCTAGTCTATAGTCTAGTCTATAGTCTAGTCTATAGTCTAGTCTATAGTCTAGTCTATAGTCTAGTCTATAGTCTAGTCTATAGTCTATTCTATAGTCTAGTCTATATAGTCTAGTCTATAGTCTAGTCTATAGTCTAGTCTATAGTCTAGTCTATAGTCTAGTCTATAGTCTAGTCTATAGTCTAGTCTATAGTCTAGTCTATAGTCTAGTCTATAGTCTAGTCTATAGTCTAGTCTATAGTCTAGTCTATAGTCTAGTTTATAGTCTAGTATATAGTCTAGTCTATAGTCTAGTCTATAGTCTAGTCTATAATCTAGTCTATAGTCTAGTCTATAGTCTAGTCTATAGTCTAGTCTATAGTCTAGTCTATAGTCTATTCTATAGTCTATTCTATAGTCTATTCTATAGTCTATTCCATAGTCTATTTTATAGTCTAGTCTTAGTGTATTCTATAGTACGGTCTATATTTTGGACAATAGAATTGACTATATTCTGCAGAGAACGTGAATGTTTAAATTAATATTTTTTTTGTTTTAAAATTTCTGTTATATTGTTGCAGATTTTTTTGCCTATATTAGTTTTTGTTGTTGTTGTTATAGATTGATTATGTGGTTTTATGACTTTATTGAATTATTGTCTTGTATGTAAATTGGGTTAAATAAGTTGTCTGTTGGTCCATACTGCTACTTCAATTTTAGACAAACAAACATAAGCAGGCCGGGTTGTTGTAGCCACAACAGCCTGTGCAAAGTTTGGCATGTAAACACATGTTTTATATCAGAGATACTTGTATAAAGTTTATGTTTTTTTGAGTTTGTGTGTGAGAGTATGTTTTTGTTTATTGATCCATTAGATACATATTTTGTTATTAATGTTTTTTTCTAGCCTTAAATTACAGCTTTATTGACCACTTAAATTCATTATGGAAATCTATAAAATAATTGAATTTTCTATGATTTTGTAGTTGTTGCTCTTACTATCTTCTTTTTGGCATATATTCGTTGAGAGTAGTGAAACAGTTAGTTGTTGTAAAGCAAGGAAGTCAGGTGTGAGCTCATCTGATAGAGATCTTCCAATCAAAAAGCGTAAAATGGCGAGCTTGGAATAAAAATAGATTTCGTTGAGTTAAAATTTAGGTTCTTTAGGTAGTACCATTTGTCCTGGGAAACCAACTATTTATCGAGGGACTACTGTTTAATAAAGACATATTTATAAATTACCTATAGTTGCACATATTTTACATATTTTTCTTTCAATATCCCAATAAGATACCGGTGATTGAGTAGGGAGGCACTTGTGCGATTAAGTGGCTGACGATGTACTGACTGGATTATCTGGTAAATATTTTTGGTTATTTTGTTTTTGTATTTTCAACAACGTTTTTCTTCAATTAAAATTTAAATTGATTTGGTTTTATCTCATGTTTTTTTTGGTATAAAACAATCTATTGATTTGTCGAAAAAATACAACAAATTTATTAAAGATTTTTTTTTTGTAATTTAAAGAGAAAAAACCTGAAAAATTTAAAATTCATTTAACGGTATTGATTTGTTTAATTTCAACATAAATTCGTTTAAGTTTTTGTTGTTGTATGTTTTTAACATAAGATTATTTTCGTTTAGCCAAGTTAAATTAATTTACGTAATTAAACAAATAAAATAAAGCAGCAATTTAAAAGAAACATGTTGAGTTCATAGAAGTTATCAACGATACAAATTTGTTTTAATTAATTTGTTTATGGCACGAATATTTTATTTTTTGTAAACTTTTATAACTGCACCTTGTTTTTTTTTTTTTTTTTGAAATATAAGATTTTCGATTTGTTTGCAGTTTTCAGTTTCTTTTTTAAATAAATTAAAATTTAAAATGCATTTCTAGTTAATTTTGTTTTTAAAATAGTAAAGAATGAAATTGTTGAGAGCATTGCACCCTTTACAAAATATTTCTTGGCTGCATCAAATTTTACCGTTTCTATCCCACTGTATATACCAGAGTTTCCTCAGGGCGTATATATTGATGAATTTCCTCATTTTGTGATTGCGATTGGGGGTCTAGTTTGTTCGTTAGTTCGTTAGTTAGTTAGTTAGTTAGTTAGTTAGTTAGTTAGTTAGTTAGTTAGTTAGTTAGCTAGCTTTTTAGTTAGTTAGTTAGTTAGTTAGTTAGTTAGTTAGTTAGTTGTGGTTCCTTTTGCTCATTATATTCGCTATATTTGTTATAAGTTCAGTGCTGCTTCAAAAAGCCCTACAAATACCTGAAATCGTATCTTTGCTTCTTTAAAGTTATGCATTCGTGAAGCTTGGTTGCTTCATAAATATGGTTGTACCTGAAACGCCTGTGCTTCTGTTTACGTAAAGCGCATGGACATAGCAAAATGCTAAAGCATTTCACTGCAAACGAATTTTGGATAGTTGTGACCCAAATCTGTGTGTGTACTTCTAACCTAGAATTCAGGTGCCGTCCTTTTTATATCGAGGTCACACTATATTTTATTAGTTATTCTCTATAATGTCCTATTAATCTATAAGGAGTATGGGACTCTTACGTTGATACTTTTAATTCAGCAATCGTTTGAAATCATATAATGTAGGTCTTACCCCTTGTAAACTATTCGGTAATGAGTGTCTTAAAAATCCCTTAATTGTATCAGCAGCATATTCCCAATCCATTTTCTATATTTGATTTTAGCATGAACTTCTTTATGGAGGCAAGACCGTAATATATTTCGATTTTCGGTTTTCAATATACACACCCAGAAGCTTTTTGTCTCCCCGTTTAGAAACATTTGAGATTTCGATTTCCGCGTTTTGAACATAAATACCTGCTGGAAACAAAGTAATCTAGCAGTGGTTTTCTCTAATATTCCTCTTGACTATGGTACCCTATCTGCGATCAATATTTGAGAATTTGCGGCAATTTCTGTATCCTTTTAGCGATCTGTTACTTGTAGTCAATGACCTGTTCTGTAAACCTTTAGTATAATGATTACTTTTTTTAATTACAATTACATTTGATCTACTTGTTATTGAAGCTTTACCAGTTAGTCATATGTAATTGTTATTGCAAAACAATTACTTTTAATTGCAATTAAAAATTTCTCTAATTTTATGAATTGTAATTGAAAAAAGTAATTTTAATTACAAGTAATTGTAAAATTTTCTTGCATAATAACAAGTAAATTTAATTGGTTATTAGTAAATTACGCATTACAAGTAATTGTTAATTAAATTACATTACAATTAAAACTAATTGTAATTGGTTATTGCTCAATTAAACATTGCAAGTAATTGTAATTGACATGTGTAAAAAATTACGATATGTTGTCATTACTTACCGAGCCTACGATCTTTAGTCATTTCAGCTCAGGATAAGCGCCAATGATCTATTCGTTTTTAAAGCTTTCCTCTATATAAAGCTCATGGCTAAACTTAAACTTAAGCTTTATATACGTTAAACTAACTGTGTTAAAATAAAGTCCTACTTTTTGTCTAAAGAGGCTTAAGTTAGAATTTTCTTATTACTCTTTGTTAATGCTATAGGATCCTGTTTGGACTAAGATCCGATTTAAAGCTTATGGATCTTGTACATAGCCCTGAAAATATGCTATATTTTACTCTTCCTTTTACCACATTGTACATTTCCTACAGTTGTGGTATTTTTTTAAAAGAAATGGTATTTTTTGCTAAAAGTTGTGATACTTTTTCAAACACATCTCGTTTATAAACTCTTTAAAACTTTACCTATACTTTTCTTTCAGTGTAAAAATGTGCAACAAAGTAGTAATTTACTCTTTCTTACGTTAATCAACTTGAAGTTGTATTAATTTTAACAAAATAGTGTTAAATCACCAACTTTGTTTTTCCAACTAAACTTACGCAATGGCTATCAAGCTTAATTAAAATAAAAAAAAAATTAAGAAACGCTTCAGTGAACACAAAAACAAAAACTTATTATTTTTATTATAGTTAATTTTTCAATAAATTTTTAAATGGCATTTGCTAAGACTTTGAATTCAATCAATTCAAAGTTAATGATACGTAATATTTTGCCAATACCTTGAGGATGTTATTGTACAATAATAATATTAATTTTATTATATTTTAATTTTCTGCAGTTAAAACTACATTAAAATAGCGTGAAAATGTTTATAATGAAATAAAGGTGTAATTTCAATATCGACGATTGCGTTGAATGCGTTTATGACAGAAGAAATCGCAAAAAAAAAACAAAATAAAGTGAAATACCAGGCAACCAATCAACCGGCCGGTTGAGTTGGTAGTTAGTTGTATGGCTAATAAACAGATTGAACGATCGGCCGGCCGGCTGTTTGGCCTGCTGGGCTTGTTGGCATGTTGATAAACTAAACTCCTCCGGCAACTGGCGATAAAAATGCAATTATTCGCAATGTATTAGATGTGTATTTTGATTGGAGGGTGTATAGGTGAGGGGGAGTTGTTAAGTAGAATGTTGTACATTTTGCCAGTAGCCAGGCAGGCGTACGTTAACAACGTACGCAAACGCATTTTAAACCTTTTTTTAGTAAGTATTATTTATAAAATATTTTTAATATTATTACTCGTTGTACCTGCTGGTAATGGTCAATATGTAGTTAAAAACAACATGAAAAAACTCTAACAAAAAAAAACGAAATAAATATAATTTTTAATTTATGCAAATAAATTTGCACTTTGCACAAAATCAAAATAAATTACATTCATATATATAAATGAAAAGAGCCAACGAACAGGCGAACCAACGATTGTACTATATGCACGCATTCAAAATGTTGAACGTTAAATTTTATTAAAAAATTATTTTTAACACAAAACTGTAAAACATAAAAAAAGAGTATAAAAAAATTAAAAAGAAAAGTTTAAATAATAAAAAAATTGACCGTTGTTTGTGCTACTTTTGTATAGCTTTACATGAAAAAAAGTGTAAATAAATAAAGTGTTTAAATTGAAAACCAGGTAAACAAGTGCGTAAAAAGCGGGCGTTGCATATGACCAAAAATCTAGTATAAACTTGATAGCAAACTGCAGAAAATATAAAGAGATAATAAACGGAGTAAGAGCAAAAAATTCAATCTTGTTCTAATCAGCGAATTAAAGTATAACATCAATTTTAACAACTTTACACCTTTGAATACCTTTAAATGTACTCTTTAAGTAAAATGACAGTCCAATTTATAGTATAGTATAGTCTATTGTCTAGACCCATCTATAGTCTAATATATAGTCTTGTCTATAGTCTAGTCTAAAGTCTAGTCTAAAGTATAGTTTATAGTCTAGTATAATATATACTCCAGTACAATCTAAAGTCTAGTCTTGTCTATAGTCTAGTCTAAAGTCTAGTCTAAAGTATAGTTTATAGTCTAGTATAATATATACTCCAGTACAAGCTAAAGTCTAGTCTATAGTCTAGTCTAAAGTCTAGTCTATAGTCTAGTTTATAGTCTAGTCTATAGTCTAATCTAGTCTATGGTCCAGTCTATAGTCTAGTCTATAGTCTAGTCTATAGTCTAGTCTATAGTCTAGTCTATAGTCTAGTCTATAGTCTAGTCTATAGTCTAGTCTATAG
>NC_060952.1:76339894-76346347 GCF_022045245.1 Lucilia cuprina
ATAGTCTAGTCTATAGTCTTGACTATAGTCTAGTCTATAGTCTTGACTATAGTCTAGTCTATAGTCTTGACTATAGTCTAGTCTATAGTCTTGACTATAGTCTAGTCTCTGGTCTTGCCTATAGTGTAGTCTATAGTTTTGACTATAGCCTAGTATTTACAATAGTCGTGTCTTTAGTCTAGTTAATTGTCTTTGCTAATTCAAGTCAATAATATTGACTATGTTCTAGTAAATCGCTTTGAGTATAGTCCAGTTTATGGTATTGACTTTAGTCTATTATCTTGACTCAAGTCTAATCAGAAGTCTAAAAATAAGTAAAGTCTTTAATTTTGACTATAGGTTGGTCTGTAGTTTTCCTATTATCTTAACTAAAGTCTTGTCATTATTAAAGTTTTTAATTTTGATTAGGTAAAGGTTGGTCTATAGCTTGAATATAGCCTAGCCTATAGTTTTGACTATTGTCTCGTTATTAGTCTTGTCAAGTCAATAGTTTTGACTAATGTCTAGTCAATAGACTTCATCTTGAACACATAGTCAAGACTATGGAGACTATAATCACGTCTATAGTCTTGACTATAGTCTGGTCTATAGTCTTGGCTATTGCCTAGTCTATATACTTAACTAAGGTCTTGACTACATTCTAGAATATAGTATTGAATATAGTCTAATCAATAGTCATGACTATAGTCTATTGTATTGACTATAGAAAAGTCTACAGTTTTCACTATTGTCCAGTCAGCCTTGACTATTGCATAGGCAATGATTTCAATCTTGACTACATATTCAATTGTCTTGTTCTTCACTATGTAAATAGTCTGCAGACTAGACTGTTACTTACTCTATTTTCTTCACTATATTCCTCGGTATAATAATGACCATAGTATAGTCTATGTTCTAATGAATAGTCTGAACTATTGTCTAGTCAATATTCATGAATATAGTTTAGTCGACAGCTATAGTCAAGATTGTTTTGTCTAGTTATTAATAATAAATTACTTAAAGATTACTCAGCCTTTTCACTCAATGAACTTAAAACTCAGATTCATTAATAACAGTTTTTAAACAGTTGACGTACTTTTTGGTTGATGAATCATTTCGTTGATGTATAATCGCTTCCACTTATAAAGATATCGACATTTAGATACGATAATAATTAGAAGCAAACATGTTATAGCAGCTATTAAAAAATCTCAATAAAAAACATGTATTTTTATTATTCCTAAAATAAATGATAACAAAAACAAGTATTAAACTTCTTTTAACATCTTGCATAAATATTTTTAGTACTCTTTAACATCCGGTCAACAGAAAAATCAAATTTTTATTTATATCGAATTTACTCTCACATTAAAGGAGGTGCGAATAGTTGGAAGTCATTTAAATTTATTTATTTTCATTTATTTGCCATAAAACTACATCATGATGAATCACGAGACTAGAGAGTTGCAGCAAGAAAAAATAAAAAAGGTAAAAATATTATTGCATGTGGAGCAATATTCTCTATTGGGTGGGGAGAAGAAGAGTTGCAAATAAAAATGTTTTACTACCAAGGCGATAATGTTTAATGATAACAGTGCTTTTTTATGGTTTAAGCCAATGCATTGGCGCACATATGATAAAGGGAGGCGAACAATTTAAAAAAAAAAAATATAAGATATTTTCCACATTATGATGGGATTGCATAAAAACTTATATTGATAATTTTAAAAATTTATAGAAAATAGTAGCTTAACATGTTAGTGCTCTTAATATAATTGATAACCACTGTAGTACTGCTGCTGTTGCTTGTTTGTGCATTGTAACTGATGATGTTGTTACCGATTATTTGTTACAAATGTGAAATTGGAGTTTTTTATTATTATTTTTATTACAATCAAATAAATACACAATTACAATAGTAAACTATTGCAAGTAACGAGAAAAAAAGGAGGGAGACAGTATAAAAGAGAGTGTTTGTTGCATCTTCCTTGTTTACGGAAGTGTTGAATGCAACACGTTTTTTTTTAGTTTTCAATACGAATTTGTTTTGTGTGTTATCAATAGCAACAATTTATTGCCGTTAAAGAAATGTATTTACAATGAGATTTTCTTCTTCTATGTATTTTATAACCTACACTTTAATATGAAGATGGAAATGTTTCCTGTTGTTCGCAATATTTGTAGCAGCAAGCAACACATAACGAAAACAGAGAGATGTATGTGTTAGTAAACTTTGAGAACAACTATGTTTTCAAAATTTAAAGCGAAAGTAAAGTTTGAAGTTGTTATATGGTTTCTAGCAAAATTTAATTGATTCTAGCTATTTTTTTCAAAGCATATTTTAAGGATTCAATCTTAAATAATTAATAAAGGATAGTTTTAGTTGCAAAATTTTAACATTTGCTGCTATAAGCAATACAAATTTATAAATTTAGTTCTATTCCAGATACATATTTAGCAAAATCAACAATTTACTTTGTTATGACTCATATGTTAGTGTTTGATGTAATAAATACTTGTCCAATATGAAATATAGTTTAACAAAATATATTTGTATACCTATATACATATACACTAATTGTATTTACTTATTTTCTAGTATATATATTACAATAACAATTATAATTAAGTCAATGTTATCAGAAGCAGTCATGCGTTTGAATGCAATTGCAAAATGTTGTTTAATTAATCAGTTGCTTAACTTAAATTGCAACAAAACTGTAGTTTTTTTTACAATTTAAAAATATAATAGCTATGAGCAGGTAACACATTTTTGTTTGTATCATATACGAACATTAAAAAACAAGGATATTCCTTGCGTAGACTGATTAGTTGGAAAATATTTTTTTTTAGCTATTATGAAAAATTAGTCTTAGTCTAGTCTATAGTTTAGTTTTTAGTCTAATCTGTAGTAAAGCCTACAGTCTAGCCTAGAGTGTAGTGTACTCTATAGTCTAGTCTATAGTCTAGTCTGTAGTCCAATCTATAGTCCAGTCTATAGTCAAGTCTATAGTCTAGTCTATGGTCTAGTCTACATTCCATTCTATATTCTAGTTAGGTCTGTAGTCAAGTTTATAATCTAGTTTATAGTCTTGTCTATAGTCTAATCATTTGTCTAGTATATAGTATAGTCAAAGGTCTAGTCTATAGTCTATAGTCTAGTCTATAGTTTAGTTTATATTTTAGTCTATGGTCTAGTCTATTGTCTCGTCCATAGTTATATCCATAGTCTCTTTAATAGTCTATTGTCTAGTGTATAGTAAAGTCTACACTCTAGTCTATAGTTTAGTTTATATTTTAGTTTATGGTCTAGCTTATTGTCTCGTCTATAGTCCAATCCATAATCTCTTCAATAGTATAATGTCAATTGTATAGTAAAGTCTATAGTCTAGTCTATTACAATATAGACTAGGCTAGACTATAGACTTTACTTTATGAAAAATAGTCTTAGTCTAGTTTAAAGTCTAGTCTATAGTTTAGTTTATAGTCTAATCTGTAGTATAGCCTATATTCTAGTCTAGCCTACTAGAGATCTAGTAGTCTATAGTCTAGTCTTTTGTCTATAGTCTAGATTATAGTATATAACCTAGTCTATAGTCTAGTCTGTTGTCCAGTCTGCAGTCCAGTCCAGAGTCTAGTCTATAGTATAGTCTATAGTCTAGTCTATAGTCTAGTCTATAGTGTAGTCTATAGTCTAGTTTATAGTCTAGTCTATAGTCTAGTCTATAGTCTAGTCTATAGTCTAGTCTATAGTCTAGTCTATAGTCTAGTCTATAGTCTAATCTATAGTCTAGTCTATAGTCTAGTCTATTGTCTAGTCTATAGTCTAGTCTATAGTCTAGTCTATAGTCTAGTCTATAATCTAGTCTATAGTCTAGTCTATAGTCTAGTCTATAGTCTAGTCTATAGACTTTAGTCTATTCTATAGTCTAGTCTATAATATAGTTTATAGTTTAGTCTATAGTCTAGTCTATGCCTAGTTTATAGTCTATAGACTAGTCTATAGTCTAGTCTATAATCTAGTCTTTAGTCCAGTTTATAGTCTAGTCTATAGTTTAGTCTACAGTCTAGTCTATAGTCTAGTCTATAGTCTAGTCTATAGTTTAGTCTATAGTCTAGTCTATAGTCTAGTCTATAGTTTAATCTATATCCTTGTCCATAGTCTATGTAATATAGTCTACAGTCTATAGGTTAGACTATGATAAAATCTATGTTCTATGCTACAGTATTATGTACGCAAATATAATATTTGATTTACTTGATGATTTAAAGTTTATAAGTTTAAATTTTAAACTTATAAAATTTTGTATATAGGACGGTCCACCGATTAAGAATTAACGATCTATGCAACCTAACCTAAACAAATACATGTGTTCTCCATGTAGCCAGGTATTAACGAACGCAATGGTAGAATAATAATCAGTAGATTGTAATACGACAAGATTTTATGTTAATAGCCGAAGATTATTAATCCTTTAAACAACATTTTATGATGTTAACCTCGTAACATTTCATATCTAAATAAATAAAATAAAAAACTACTATTTCACACATTAATTTATTACCACTCATATTTGTGTAAAATATCTGTCAGATTTTAGTTAAAACTTTTTTTGTATGCTCTTTTGTAGTATTAAATTACCGGTAAATTTCTGGCTTTTGTTAATTTCCGTTAAGCTTTGCTAAAAAAACGCATGAAAAAAATTGTTGTTAAAGAAAAAGTACCAAAACATACAAATCATGACGCGCGAGTTCGTACTAAATATGTATATATAGTGGTGAGTGATTTAGTTACAGTGGAATATTAAATAAATGCGAAAGATTATAAAAACAAAAAGCTTATTTAAAAAGTACTAAGTTTTTTAAAACAACTAGAGTTGTTGTTTTCCACTTCTTGCAATATCATCTGTTAATCTATGAGATTTGCTAAAATGAGATTAGCAATCGGTATTCAGGTTCCTTTGCTCCATTTGATATTAAGAAAAGGTTTGAGGAAATGACCAAATTTGCGCAAATTTTTGAAGTTTGACTTTTAGGCTTCTCAAGTATTGATTTTAAAAATCCATTTTGAGAATTTTTTATTATATTCCTTATTATACACAGGACATTGTGTATGAATTTATAAAAGTATATTCAAGAAGTTTAACTTAAAGTTCTAACAACTAGAGTCAAATCCGTTGGCGAATGAGTGTACTCGATTTTATTATTTTTTAATAAAGTGTAACTTTGAGTGTATTTCACATTTCCGCATTCATATTAACACACACATACACACACGATTATTATTTATTTTTTTGCTAAATGAATTAGCTAAGTAAGTAAATCATGCATTCATGCATGTGCAAAAAGCAAACGATAAAGTTTAGTTTTGTTGTTGTTGCTTAAATGATATCACGTGACGCATACCATGAAGTGCATACAACATGAAATTGTATTAATTTCGCAAGAGTTGAGGGTAGATATTACAACAACATGAAAAGCGGCTACGCAGCAACAACAATACAAGCCCTTGCTAACGTACATTAAACAACCTTGCAATTAATAGTAAACTTGTTGCCATGCGGGTTTGCGGGCAATTATTTTTTTTAAGTTTTAACTTCGAAACATTGGATATTTGTTGCATCATAAATATTGACTAACAAATGTTTGCTGTACAATTTCAGCAGAAGATATTTGTTCTTATTGTGAATGTAATGCGTTTTCGCTTTTCAATTTTTTGTCCATTTTAAGGGGGGGTTTTATGTTTTTGTAAGCGTTTGACAAATTATAATTAAGACCCAGTAAATTTGCGTGTTTAAACTTATTTGATTTGCTTGGATTTTTTCATGTTATGTTTTGTTTTAATTTAGAGTTTATATTTGTTAAAATGTTTTTCGTTATAATTATGAATTTAATAACCTTTAATTGGACCACACCTTGGTCCATAATTCTTTTTTTGTTCGTTGTTTCTTTTTAGCATTTGTGCCGAGTTTTAACGGTTTTTGTAGTGTTTGTGAAAGCAGAGATTTAAAATAATGAATTAAAAATTTGGTACTATAGACTGGACTAAAATTTGGTACTATAGACTAGACTTTAAACTAGACCATAGACTACATTATAGACCAGAATATAAACTCGACTATAAACTAGGGTATAGAATGACTATAGACTAGACTATAGACTAGACTTTAGACTAGAGTATAGACTAGACTCTAGACTAGACTATAGACTAGACTCTAGACTAGACTATAGACTAGACTTTAGACTAGACTATAGACTAGACTATAGACTAGACTATAGACTAGACTATTGACTAGACTATAGACTTGACTATAGACTAGACTATAGACTAGACTATAGACCAGACTATAGACTAGACTATAGACCAGACTATAGCCTAGACTATAGACCAGACTATAGACTAGACTATAGACTAGACTATAGACTAGACTATAGACTAGACTATAGACTAGACTATAGACTAGACTATAGACT
>NC_060952.1:76346447-76351381 GCF_022045245.1 Lucilia cuprina
CTAGTCTATAGTCTAGTCTATAGTCTAGTCTATAGTCTAGTCTATAGTCTAGTCTATAGTCTAGTCTATAGTCTAGTCTATAGTCTAGTCTAAAGTCTAGTGTATAGTTAGTTCATTTTTTCGTTCAGTGTATTGATAAATTATAAATGACCTTTTTTTGCTAATTATGTTAAACAGCCCGCAATTAATGATTTATAATAAAATATCATTTCAGAACATATAAAAAAATCAAATCAGAGATAATTATATACTTATATGGGTGTTAATTTGTCATGCATTTTAAATTGTTTTTAAAATTTTACACAATTTAATCTCTAAACATTTCGTTAAAAAAATGTCGAATTTAATTTTTTTTATCATTAACACTCAAACGGAATACATTTATCAATATCAGAGCAATAATTTAATAAATTGGAAACCTACAGCTAAACTCCACTCCCTGGTAATTTAAGTTGTTGAAATATTAAAGAAATCAAATCAATGGACTTTTTTTGTTGATTTGCAAAAGGTATGGATGAATGTATGTATAAAAAAATATGCAATTTAATGTAGTTTTTTATAAACATATTTAATTGTTTTTTTATATAACAAATGTTTTGTTACATTGACCAAATGTACGAAAACATTGAAAAGCAATTTGTCATTAGAAATGACTGGTAATAATTTTATACTTTATTATTGTTATATATTTTTATTTTTTTTATGTAGCTGAATGTTACAGTTAAAGAATAAAGTATTCGAACAGTTAAGGTTATAAAAGGTTTAAAGTAAATATTGACAGGTTTAAACTAAAATTAATTTTTTTCAATTAAAGCGTATTTTGTTATGTGTAACTATGGCTTGGTTAACTTTTTCTTTACCGTTTGTAAATTTTTGTTTTTCACTGTAGTTGTTTAGCCAAAGATGCAATAATTAAACTCACTTTTGTAAAGCAGTAAATACTACATGAGTAAGTGCTAATAATCATTTGTACTTTTTCTTTATGCAATTGCAATTCTTACAATTTTGTTTTATCTTGTTTGAACTTCTTATATAGTAAATCCATTGGTGTTTTGTTAATTTTTATAAAAAAAAAAAATACAAATATGTTCTTTTTAGTGATTCAATCAATTAAATTACGAGCAGCAATAAAACATGTATAAATAATAATTGATTCGCTACAAATTGTGTTTTAACAAAGATCAATTGTGGTGAATGTTTCTAAGTTTTTGTTTCAAGAACTCACCCACAAAACTTGAGTTAAAATTTCTGAATTTAAAGTCTAAAACAGGTCAAATATAATTTTTTTACAAAAATTATATTAAATTCAAAAAGAAAAATTTAGTTTTCACTATTCAATAGCCAACATCAAAGTTTCCATTTAAATATTATTAAAATCCATTTAAATATTATTTAAATCGTTTGGCAACTTAAACATTTGATGAAGTCGAGCAAAGAAAAAAAAACGCTCTAACCTCCAAACAATTATCGCAACGATACAATTTTTGCTTTTTACTGCAAATCAATTATAATTTGTTGTTTCTATGTATGTATTTTCTTGTTATAAATTATTTGTTGCAAAACTTATTAAAGTCGTTTTTTTTTCATTCAACCTTGAGTATTCATTCATTTCGTTTTTTTTTCGTATAACATTTAAACTTTTAGAGCAAAAATTTTCCACTCATATGCAAGTCTATCTAAACATGACCGTCCGTCAGTCAGTTAGACTAATTTTTTTGTTTTTTTCATAAATGTATTTTTTGCTTAATAATTTAAACATCATAAGTAACTATACTTAAGAGTCTTAAACAAATATAAAAATCATTAATAACAAATAAAATAATAATAATTGAACAATAATTACAATCAAAAATCAATAAAGATTTTGTTACTTGCCTGATAGATTTAATACAAAATACTCTCCTTTTTTTGGCTTTTAAAGAATTATAATTCTTAAAGATCTAAATTATTCTACAAATTGTTAATAATTATAATTATATGTTTAATAAAATAAACAAAAAATTTAAGATATAAATATTAAGAGACCTTGTTTCAATTTAAGTTTTACGGAAATTACTTGTTTAATAAGTTAAATAACTTAAGGTGCATTTTAAGAAAAAAAATATAATATCTTAAAGATTTCATATTTCATTTAAAAAAGACTAGTACATATTTTATCTTCAGTTCAGGGTAAAGTCTTGATATTAGACCAATCTATAGACGAACAATATTGACTATATGTCAATCCATATTCTTGAAGAGTCTATAGTCTTGACTATAGAAGAGTCTATAGTCTTGACTATAGAAGAGTCTATAATCTTGACTATAGAAGAGTCTATAGTCTTGACTATAGAAGAGTCTATAGTCTTGACTATAGAAGAGTCTATAGTCTTGACTATAGAAGAGTCTATAGTCTTGACTATAGAAGAGTCTATAGTCTTGACTATAGATGAGTCTATAGTCTTGACTCTAGAAGAGTCTATAATCTTGACTATAGAAGTGTCTATAGTCTTGGCTGTAGAAGAGTCTATTAAGTTGACTATAGAAGAGTATATAGTATCGACTAAAGAAGAGTCTATAGTCTTGACAAGAGAAGAGTGTATAGTCTTGGCAGTAGAAGTTTGTTGACTATAGAAGAGTATATAGTATCGACCAAAGAAGAATATATAGTCTTGATAGAGTATATAGTGTTGACTATAGAAGAGTCTATTAAGTTCACTATAGAAGAGTTTATATTCTTGACTCTAGAAGAGTCTATAGTCTTGACTATAAAAAAGCCTAAAGTCTTGACTATAGAAAAGTCTATAGTATCGTCTATTATCAATATCGTCATATTCACACAATAATGTTCTATCAATCATTTATTTAATTAATTAATTTATAATTTAATAAAAAAAATATAATAAATTGATCTATTAAATATTAAACTTTACCTGTCCTTTTCACTATTCATTACCAATTAAGCTTACCTGTAAATAAGAAAAAACAAATATTATTTATTAATCAACTAATTAATTACTAAAATATAAACAACAAAATATTATTTAATTATTCAAAAAAAAAATCAACTTGTTTTTTTGTAACAAACTCAAATTATTTATTAATTTTAAATTTATAAACGTCATTAAAACATTTTCATATTAAACACTTTTTCGAAATCATATAAATTTATAGAAAAACTAAAATTATTTCATTAGTTACACACAATTAAAAATAATTAAGCACATCAACCTACACGCATTTGAAAAAAAATGTAGTAAAAACAAATAAATAAATTAATTAAAAAAAACATACACACATACACACTGAAACTGACAAAATGAAACAACAATTTTAATTCAATGTCAATGACGTATAGAAAAAAATTATATAATAATACTACTTAAATAATAAACATATAAAATTTAAATAAAATAAACAAAGTTTGTCATTAAGTTTGTAACATATAAATGGAATTTTTTCATTGTCTAAGTATAAAACAAAAATTGTATAATTACAATGAAACTTTTAATTAATATAACGAAAATTAAGAAATAATTAAATGGATTCGATTAATTATCAAAACAAACTTATAGTTATGTTATAACATATAATTAATTTATAATATAAAAGCCAATTAAAATATTAACTGATTTAATTAATCTTTATTATTAAATTAAAATATTCCATAAGACCCAATTTTAATGTAGGAAATTTATATTCGTCCTATTAGCATTTAAACAATTAAAAGTTTTAAAAATTTAATTGTTTTTATGTATAATGTTTAACAATCAATTAACATTTGGTAACACGATACTTTTTATTTAAAACTTTTATCTTTGACTGGAATTATTGTATTAACATGAGATTGTTGATAACCCTACATGGCTAATGGTATATAAATACAATGTTTCAGACAGCTAACTATTAGCATTTACATACTCTTGCGTGGAAGAGAATAGGTGTCATATTGTTGCAGTAATTTTTAAGGTCCACCTTATACTTCAGTCAATATATTTATTACTTCTTCATTAGTCTTTTTTCTTATTTATTATCCTACAGTCAGGAATATAGTAAATATAGTATGTATACAGTCCTGACCACAGTCTAGTCTATATTTATAATTACCTATAGTTTAATCTACATTCATGACTATAGTCTTGTCATTAATCTGAAGTCTAGTTTATATTTTACACTAAAGTATTGTCTTTATTCTTGTCTAGTTTACGGACTCGTCTATTGTCTATATATCTAGCCATTGAATACAGTCTAGTCTATAGTCTATAGCCCTGACCATAGTCTAGTCTATAATGTTCACTACAGTATTGATTTTAGTCTAGTATATAGTCTCTTCGTTAGAGTTTACTATAGTCTAGTTTTTAGTGTTGACTACGGTTTAGTTTTGACTGACTGTATTGAAGTACATAATATTGACTTAAGTCTCTAGTCTCTAGTTTTGCCTATATTCAGGATGATAGGCTGATCTATAGTTTTTATAGTCTAGTCCATAGTCTTCACTATAGTCTAGTCCATAGTCTTGACTATAGTCTAGTACATAGTCTTGCATATAGTCTAGTCCATAGTCTTAACTATAGTCTAGTCCATAGTCTTGACTATATTCCATTCCATAGTCTTGACTATGGTCTAGTCCATAGTCTTGACTATATTCTATTCCATAGTCTTGACTATGGTCTAGTCCATAGTCTTGACTATATTCTATTCTATAGTCTTGATATCGTTTCGTCTATAGTCTTGACTATAGTCTAGTCTATAGTCTGGACTAAAGTCTAGTCTATAGTCTTGACTATAGTCAGGTCTCAAGTCTTGACTATAGTCAGGTCTCAAGTCTTGACTATAGTAAGGTCTCAAGTCTTGACTATAGTCTAGTCTATAGTCTTGACTATAGTCTAGTCTATAGTCTAGTCTATAGTCTTGACTATAGTCTAGTCTATAGTCTTGACTATAGTCTAGTCTAT
>NC_060952.1:76351481-76353233 GCF_022045245.1 Lucilia cuprina
CTATCTATCTATCTATCTATCTATCTATCTATCTATCTATCTATCTATCTATCTATCTATCTATCTATCTATCTATCTATCTATCTATCTATCTATCTATCTATTTAGATAGACGGACTAAAAGACAGCTGTGTCGCCTGGCTTTCGACAAAAATCCCAATATTTAAATATTGAAATATAGCGGAGCTCCACTGTATGACTAATAGTTATTACATTGCACAGTGTTCTGTTTATTACATTTTGGTTCCCTATTTTCACAACACAGTTGTTGTGTTGTTGGTCAGTTTGTTGTTGGCTGTGTCAAGATTAGACTTTCAGACGCGACATATGGGTGCGGCCTGTGACATATAAACATTTGCAACAACTATTATTGTCACAGGCAATCAAAGAAATAAACGAAACGAAACAGCAACTGCTATCGAATAGCAAAAATGCAATAGTAACAAATAACAATAATAACGACAAGAAAATGAAACATCTAAAGACCATTTAACCGAATCTCCAAAATAAATAAATGAATAGAAGTCAACAAGAAAAAAAAAACAACAAAAGCCGATAAAAATCTTGAAAAATATTGAACAATAAGTTAAAAAAAGAAAAAAAATTAAAACAAAAGTTTTTAACCGGCATTTATCGCTGCTGTTGTTTATTGTTTTTTTTTCAGTAATCAACCGGCGTTTTTCTTGCTATAAACAATTGATTAAATTCATACTCATGCTTTGTCCTATTTAAACATTCACATGTTGCACATACATAATTATGAGGCAAGAAGTAAGAAACAAAAATAAAAATGAAAAAAAACTTGGAATATGTTTTTAAATGGCCTGGTCTGACCATAAATTGACAAGTTTCCAATAAAGCCAAAGTCATAGTAAATGTTTCATTCATTGACAGTTTTTTGTTCCATAAGCATGAACTAAATTTTACAAACCAAAAATGGTTTTATTTATAAAATATACGAAATTTTCGAATCGTTTACAATTGGTGGAATAAACAAATGCCACTATGTTATATAATATATGTGCAAAATTTGTTTTTGATATTTTTCCATTGGTTTGACGGAGTGTCTTAGCGTCATTGTATCAGTTTGAAGTTAATTTTTGTTGAGTTTTAGTTTTTAGAAACTAATGTACTCCATTCAAAACTTGTCAAATTAAAGGTGCGCGTCGTTGCTTATGCTGCTTGTCAACTCAAATCTTTTTCAAAATTATAAAACATTTTTGGTTTTTGAAAGATGATCAGATGGTCAGTGTGAAATTTAAACTAAATGATAGTTGACGTTTTTGAAACTATTTCTTTCTCTATCTCTCTTAGTGTCAATTAAAGTAATCAAGATTTGCAACCGCTTCGGTTTTTAATATATTTCGGTATTAGTATTTTAGCGTTATCTCTAACGGTATCATAGCATTATCGGTATATTGACTTATATATATCGGCATAGTCTAGTCTATAGTGTAGTCTATCATTAGTATAGTCTAGGCTAAAGTCTAGTCTAAGATCCAGTGTATAGTTTTGTCTATAGTCTAGTCTATAGAATAGTTTATAGTCTAGCCTGTAGTGAAGTTTATAGTCTAGTCTGTAGTCAAGTCTATAGTCTAGTGTATAGACTATAGTCTAGACTATAGGCTTGACTAGACTATGGTCTAGACTACTCTATAGTCTAGTCTATAGTCTAGTCTATAGTCTAGTCTATAGTCTAGTCTATAGTCTAGTCTATAGTCTAGTCTATAGTCTAGTCTATAGTCTAGTCTA
>NC_060952.1:76353333-76370797 GCF_022045245.1 Lucilia cuprina
AGATAGATAGATAGATAGATAGATAGATAGATAGATAGATAGATAGATAGATAGATAGATAGATAGATAGATAGATAGATAGATAGATAGATAGATAGATAGACTGTAAGTTATTAAAATTATTATTTTGTATACATTTGCCCTAAAATTTCCCCACTGTGCCAATGAAAAATATAAAGTAGACAAAATATTAAAGAAAAACTTTAATAACAACTTGACATGTTAAAGGGTGGGCTTCTGGATTCAGAGAAAATAGGGAAAGAAAATAAATAGCGGGAAATATGCACATGTACACATACAGTGAGTAATGAAAGCAAAATAACTTTAATACATTACTGCTAAGGATAAGCAACAGATTTCTTCACTAGTCCGGCATTCAAACCCGATTTTGTTGCACCTATTGCTTGTATAGGAACAGTTTTGCTAAAATGTTTTTGTTAACTACCTCATGCTGTTGTTGTTGTCAAAAATTTTAAATTATTTATATAAATACTTCTAATTGTCACAAAATGTCACAAACTTAGCAGTTTTATTATGACAAGAAGTTTAAGAAGAAAATAAGATTAAGATGACAAGAGAAACGATTAGTATTTAAGACTATTTGGTGGATAACGACAAAAGGAAGTTACTGATTTAAAAATCAAGCCTTTAAATATAAAATCTTTTAATTCCATTACAACCTACTGATAGCAGTTACATATTTATGTAATTACTTACATATTTCCTGTTATTTTTTATTGATACATTTTAACATAAATTTTATGCAAATTAATAATGATTTTAGCAATTACAACAAAAAAATAATAATTATATAAACCACTTAAAATCGCCACCTCTCAAATTCATTAAAAACCGAACAACATAAACCAACATGCAAAGTTATTTGTGTTTAAAAACAAATAACAATTTAAGTGTGTGCGAGTGTGAGTGTGTGTGTAAATTGATAAATATTTAATTATAAAATCCAGTTCTTAAATATTACTGCTGAGGAGAATTTCATTAACAAAATTGCCCAGGCCATATAAAAAACCACACTAAATGCAGTGGAGATTTTCGCCAACAAAAATAAATTTTGTAAAATAAAAAAAAACTAAAACCCAAAGGCAGCATAAAAACATTTAAAATGAATTTTTGGTTATTTTTTGATATTTTTTTCTATTTCTCTTAAAAGTGAAAAATAAACACAAATGCATAAATAAACCAACGACATAAATAATTGAAAGGTGTTAAAAATTGATATTTTTATTGTGTGTTTTGGGTTTTGTGTTTTGTTGATTTCAAACAGCATAATAATGCATGCAGTAATGAATGAATATAAGTAAATTTTTTGCAAATAAATATTATGTTTAAAATAGTTAGAAATATAATAAATTCATTTACGACAATTGCTTAAAATGCTCAACACTCATTGCATTATTAATGGTTGGATTATGGGCCTGTTGTACAGTTTGGGTGCGTGTGTTGATTTTCGTAAGCAATTTGGTTTAAATATTAAACCACGACACCTTGGCATCATATACATACATATTTAAGTGCATATAAGGGGTACATACATAGTTTGTGAATACACTTAAAAATTTATGTTGATTTTTATGTTTTAGAGAAACTTTAGTATTGATTTTCGCTTAGAAAACTAAAGAAACAAATTTTATGTTAAATTTTCTTACGTTTAAGAGAAATTTTATAATAGTTATTGTTTTAAGGAAAAATTTTAACGAAAATTCTTTAAGTTTCGGTAAGTTTACATTGTTGGGGAAATTGCCAAAATTTTCGTTTTTAAAAGAAATTTATGATAAATTTTTGGTTAAAGGAAATTTTATAATAAATTTTAGTTTTAAGAAAATTTTTTGATAAATTTTCTTTCTAAAAAAAATGTATGGTTTTAAGGGAATTTTTTTAAAAATTTAAGTTTTCAGGGAAATTTACCATAAATTTATGTTTTAAAGAGAATTTACGATAAATTTTTGTTTTAAGGAAAATTTACGACAAAGTTTTGTTTTTAGGGGAATTTTATGATAAATTTTCTTTTTGAAGGAAATTGACGATAAGATTTTAGTTTGAAGGGAATTTTTTGAAAAATTTTAGTTTTCAGGGAAATTTACCATAAATTTATGTTTTCCAAAGAGAATTTACGATAAATTTTTGTTTTAAGGAAAATTTACGATAAAGTTTTGTTTTTAGACAAAATTTATGGTAAAATTTCTTTTCTTTTTCGGGAAAATGATGATAATATTTTAGTTTTAAGGGAATTTGTTGAAAAATTTTAGTTTTCAGGGAAATTTACAATAAATTTGTGTTTTAAAGGAAATTTACGATAAATTTTTGTTTTTAAGAAAATTTACGATAAAGTTTCGTTTCTACAGGAAATTTATGATAAATTTTCATTTTAAGGGAAATTTATGATCAATTTTCTTTTTAAGGGAATTTTTTGAAAGATTTTAGTTTTCAGCGAAATTTACGATAAATTTATATTTTAAAGCAAATTTACGATAAATTTTTGTTTTAAGGAAAATTTAGGATAAAGTTTCGTTTTTAGAGAAAATTTATGATAAATGTTCTTTTTAAGGGAAATTTATGATAAATTTTCTTCTTAAGGGAACTTTTTTTAATTTTGTTTTAAGGGAAATTTTTGATAAATTTTCGTTAAGTGTTTTTAAGGAAATTTTACAGTAAATTTTTATTTTAAGGGAAATTTACGGTAAAATTTCATTTTAAGGGAAATTTGAGGAAAATTGATGGTAAATTTACGATAAGGTTTAAGTTTTAAGGGATTTTTTGATAAATTTAAGATTTAAGGGAAATTTACGATAAATTTATGTTTTAAACGGAATTTACGATATTTTTGTTTTAATTTACTATAAAGTTTCATTTTTAGAGGAATTTTATGATAAATTTTCTTTTTAAGGGAAATTTCTGATAAATTTTCCTTAAGTGTTTTTAAGCGAATTTTACAGAAAATTTTTTATTTTAAAGGAAATTTGCGGTAAATTTTCGTTTTATGGGAAATTTACGTTAAATTTTATTTTTAGGGGAAATTTATGATAAATTTTAGTTTTAAGGGAAATTTACGATAAATTTCAATTTTAAAGAGAATTTACGAAAAAATTTTGTTTTAAGTAAAATTTACGATAAGTTTCGTTTTAAGGCGAAATTTATGATAAATTGTCTTTTTAAGTGGAATTTATGACAAAGTTTCGTAAAGTTTTATTTTTAGGGGTATTTATGATAAATTTTCGTTTTAAGGGAAATTTACGATAAAGTTTATTTCAAATAAAATATACAGTAAATTTTCCTTTTTAAGGAAAATGTACGGTAAAGTTTCTTTTCAAAGAGAAATTTATGATAAATATTCATTTTAAAGAAAATTTACTATCAAGTTTCTTTTTAAGAAAAAATTTAGGTGAAATTTCATTCTAAGCGAAATTTACGATAAAGTTTCGTTAAGTTCTGTTTTAAAAGAAGTTTGAGGTAATGATTCTGTTTAAAGGGAAATTTACGGTAAAATTTTGCAGTAAATTTACTTATTAAGGAAATTCGCGATTATGTTTTCTTTTAAGAGAAATTTACGATAAAGTTCCGCATCAAAAGAAAATTAGGTAAAAATTCTATTTAAAGAAAATTTACAGTAAAGTTTCATTAAATTTTGTTTAATGCAAATTTTACAAATTTTACTTTCAAAAGGGAATTTAGGCTAAAAAATCATTTTAAGGGAAATTTATGGTAAATTTTGGTTTAAAGAAAAATTTGCGCTAAAGTTTTATTTTAAGAACCAATTTTCATTTTTTTACGATAAAATTTTGTTTTAGGGAAATTTTAAGCAAAATTTTTGTTTTAAAGAAGTTCTCTTTTTATTGAAAATGTCTGCATCTAGTGTTTTAAATCACAATATTTTTCGAGTGTAATTTTAGCTCTAAACCACAATTGAACATTTTTCATAAATTGACAATAGTGGCACCAGCGGCCGCAAACACCTCCAATACTAACCTCTTAACTATATTTTTGAAAATAATTTTAATTTATTATTAAACAGAAAAAAGTTTACAATTTGTTGTTATTGTTGTTTTTAAACTATTTCTTCCATAATAAACAATTTTCCTTCCAATTTTTTTTTTTTTTTGAAAAATTTGATTTTTATTCATATAGCAAAAATTATGCCAAACTGGCTGACATTCAAGTTTGCTTGTATGTTGTTAAAAGTTTTAAGAAAAAAAAAAAAACATAAAATTAAAGGGGTGTGCCTTTTTATAGTTATTGCCAAAATGACTTAAAACTAAAGCCGCAGTTAAATGTCGCCCCAAATCTTATCTTAACTTGGGTTGTTTGCTGTTTTTTTCTGTTTTCCAATTTTTGCATAAAAATTTATTTATTTATTTTAAAATGTTTTTTTATTTTTTAATTTATTTATTGTTGTTTAACATGCTTTAAGTAAATAGTTTATTTAAGGTTTTAACTTAAAACCAAAAAAAAAAAATCTTAAAAATTAAAATTTATATTCTTTTGTGGCTGCAAGGACCTTGAATTAAATGTAAATACAAAAAAGGAAACCTAGACCAAAAATCTTTATTTACGATTTGTTTATCACGATTTTGTCTTGAGTTAAATAAAGTTGTTAGAAATAGACATTTTATGTTAACAAACAAAGTTTTGCTACGAATCCATGCATGCTTATGCAAAAATAATCATGTAAATTTTTGCTTATTTTGTCAGTTTGTAAAGTTTAAGTAATATTTCTTTTGAGTTTAAATTAAAAATTATTTTTTATAGTTTTAGGACAAATTTACAGTAAAATTCCTTTTTAACGACAATATTCGTAAAATTTTGTTTTAAGGAAAATTTACGATAAATTTTTGTTTTAAGGAAAATTTACAATAAGTTTTGGTTTTAATTAGAATTCATGATGAATTTTAGTTTTATGGAAAATTTACGATAAATTTTTAGAGAAAATTTTGTTTTAAAGAAAAATTCATGATAAATTTTTCATTTAAGCAAAATTTACGATAAATTTTTGTTATAAGGATAATTTACAACAAATATTTGTTTCAAGAAGAACTAACGATGACTTTTTCATTTAATGAAAATTTACCATACGTTTTTGTTTAAAACAGGATTTACGATAAATTTTAGTTTTAGGGAAAATTTACACAAAATTTTTGTTTTAAGGGAATTAACGATAAATTTTAGTTTTAGGAAAAATTTACATAAAATTTTTGTTTTAAGAAGAATTTTTGTTTTAAGGAGAATTTACGATAATTTTAGGGAAAATTTACGCAAAATTTTGTTCTAAGGAGAATTTGTGTTAAATTTTCGTTTTAAGGAGAATTTACGATATATGTTTGTTTTAAGAAGAATTAACGATAAACTTTTGTTTAAAGGAAAGTTTACATTTTTATATATTTCGTTTTAAAAAGAATTTACGATAAATTTTTGTTTTAAAGAAAATTTACGGTAAATGTTTCTTTTGTTTAAGAAAATTTACGAAAAATTTTTCTTTTAAGGATATTTGCGATAAATTTTAGATTTAAGGAGAATTAACGATAATACATTTTTGTTTTATGGAAAATTTACGATAATGTTTTGTTTTAAGAAAGATTTACGATAAATTTTTGTTTAAAGACAAATTCACGATAAATTTTTGTTTTAAGAAAGATTTACGATAAATTTTTATTTTAAGACAAATTTACAATAAAGTTTTGTTTTAATTAGAATTCACGATCAATTTTAGTTTTAAGGAAAATTTACGATAAATTTATGTTATAAAGAAAATTTACGTTAAATTTTGGTTTTAAAGAAAATTTACGAAAAATTTTCGTTTTAGGAAAAATTTACGATAAAGTTTTTTTTTATTAAATTTACGATAAAGTTTTGTTTTAATTAGAATTCATGATCAATTTTAATTTTAAGGAAAATTTATGATAAATTTTGGTTTAAAGAAAAATTTACGATTGTTGATTTAAGGAAAATTTTCGATTGCTTTTGGTTTTCAAGGAAAATTTACAATAAAGTTCCTTTTTAGGGATAATTTACGATAAATATTTGTTTATAGAAAAATTTACAATAATTTTTTCATTTAATGAAAATGTACGATACGTTTTTTGTTTTAAAGAGGATTTACGAAATTTACGCAAAATTTTTGTTGTAAGAAGAATTTACAATATTTTTTTTTTTCAAGGAGAATTTATGATAAATTTTAGTTTTTGGAGAAAATTTGCGCAAAATTTTTGTATTAAAGAGAATTTACGAAACATTTTTGTTTTAAGGAAAAATTTACGATAAATTTTTATTTTCAAGAAAATTTAAGATAAACATTTGTTTTAAGGAGAATTTACGATAAATTTTCGTTTTAAAGAGAATTATTGATCAAATTTATGTTTTAAGGGAAATTTACAATAGATTTTTGTTTAAGAGAAATTTTACGATAAATTTTTGTTTAAGGGAAAATTTACGATAAATTTTTCATTAAAAGAAAATTTACGATATATTTTTGTTTTAAGAAATATTTACGATCAATTTTTGTTTTAGGTCAAATTTACGATAAATTTTTAAAATTTACGATATATTTTTGTTTTATGAAAAACGAGCGATAAATGTTTGTTTAAAAAAATGACGACAAATTCTTGTTTTAAAAGAAATTTACGACACATTTTTCTTAAAAAAAAAATTAACAATTTTTTTTGCAAATTTACGACAAATTTTTGTTTTAATTAGAATTTTTTGGAAAAAAATTTATTATTAAGGAAAATTTTCGTTAAATATTTTAGAAAAATTTATATTTATTATTTTTTTTTTAATTTACGATAATTTTTGTTTAAATGAGAATTTAACATAATTTTGGGGAAAAATTTAGTTTTAGGGAAAATTTTCGTTAAATATTTTAGGGAAATTAATATTTAAATTTTTTTATAAAAAATTCTCTCTTATTTATTATCTGTTCCAAATCCTTAGCACTTTTACCAACAGACTATTCCCATAAATTTCAAATTTAGGCAATAAATCAAAAAACACACTTTTTTAAATATTAATTATCAATTTCCCCTCGTTTAATTGTCAAATGTCCGGCTTCTTAGGAGTCACATAGATACAAATATTAAATGTTTTAATCTCAATGTCTTCTGTTAACATGCAACAACTTCCGTTAAAGAAATTTAGTTGTTCACAGGAAAGAGTGGTTGTTCGTTTGCTCTTAATCGGCTGTAGTTTGCAACATTTGTCAATTGACCATAATTTAATGGCATTTTAAATATTTAAATATATTAGCAGACATTAAGATGTGTGTTTGAGCAAAAATAAATTTTTATTTATTTTTCCTCTTTTATAGCAAAACTTACATTGCTTTTTTATGTTTTACAAAATCATTAATATTAAAAAAAAAATCCACAATGAGAAAAAAATTATATTTTTCCTTCTTAGTTTTTTCCCACTCTGGAGTTATAAATTATTCCTGATCTTTTGTGTTTGTTGTTGTGGTAATAAACAAAATACAAAAATATATAACCGCATAAAAAAACTCACAGACAGACAGTTTAGACCCATTGAAAGATAATCTAAACTCAATCAGATATCAAGAGGTAGGAGTCTCATACTGTCACTTTAACATGCTGCTGTTGATGGTGGTTTTTGTTTGTATTTTTTGTTTTTTTTTTCCTTTCTGGCGACTTTAGTCACTGCTAGAACCTGCCTTACAACTAATCCAGCAGCCTGTCTGTCCTACTTGACGTTAGGTATGTTTGTAATATTAAAGAGATCAAATAATGAAAATAAAAACGCCAACGCCTGTTTCGTTGACAGCAGGGGTTTTGACGGTTTATTTCGATTTATTTCGACTTTGTAGAACAATGTTTATTGTTACGAGCAATAATTTTAACAAAATTAGCAAAAGTTAGTTGCGAAATTTATAAATAAATTAAAGTCTTAAAGCTTTAAATAAAAGATTTAAATTTTAAAAATATTCTCATTTATCAAGGTCCATAAGTATTTGAAACAAAGTACATCAGCTTTTTGATCTAAGCAATAACAAGAAATGGTCCTTCGTAAAATTTATATGGAATCAAAACTCTTATAGAAGTTGAAGTTATAGAAAACCTAAGGAAGAGGTCGATTAACCAAAAGAACATCGTCGCAGTGATTGTATTAATAAGATCAGGTCGAAGGTATTGTAGAATATCTGCTGAAGATATTAGTTTCCTAAATTTTTACAACTATAATGACAGTGGTATTATCGCGCTCAGTGAACTACCACGTTAACCAAACATGATAGCACAAAAATCGTTTAAGTAAGATCAGATCGGAGGAACTGCATATTACCTGCTAGAGAATATAGTATCAAAACTTTCACAGTTCAATGATACTGTAGTAAAATCAGCTGTTCACATCTTTCTTAATACAAAAGCAGACACTATTCCCTCGCTCACAAACTAATACTCTAGATTTTACATGATCTCATCCCAAAACTCGCAGGCCAATGACGGTCTTTGGCAGAAAACCTTAATTGATTCCAAAATAGCTGTGGTTAAGAGTTTAATCACAGATCAAGAGAACCCGAGCTTCTGACAGCTACTACACAAAGGGAAAAACGACGACTTCAGTTTATACACGAAAGGTACCAAATTGACAACAAAATGTTAATAATTTTTTAATAACATCCATCGTCAAATTATATACGGATAGTTCTCAATTAAACAACAAAAATATAAAAAATACACGAAGTTATCAAATTACCAAAAAATAATAATTATGATAATATCATGTTGTAAAACATAACATTGAGTTATCTAAGTGACAACGATTTGTTGAAATCACAAAGATGCATTGCTAAAGTGACACAAAGAGTAATCGAAATGATAACAATGCATTATTACATTTACAACAGAGGTTGTCAAAATAATAACTGGGTGTTATCCTAATGTTATACACATCCGTTAAAAAAGTACTAAACTCACTTTTGATTGTATCAATTTAGGTACTTTTCTACCGATTTTTTCTCACTGTGTACAAATACTCTTGACAGTAAGACGCAGCAGAATACTAAATAAGTTTTAACATAAAAAATCACTTCCTCAATACATTAAGTAGACTTGAAAGTTGAAGAAATCTTACGTATTTTGTATCTTACACGCAGCTTGCAACTTATGTACTTGGACTTTCGGATGCAGATTAAGTGCACTTTGCTCAAGTTCTCAAGTCCATAGTAGACCTGTTGGAGAATGATTGATGCTCAATCTCACAAATGAGAAGACAATCACTGGTTATAACCGAAAGACTCACCTAGTACATTTCTGAACCTTTTAAAGTCGCCCAAGCTCACTACTTAGATGATTTCTTTTGTTTCGGCAGCTTCTAAGAGACGTTCTATATTTAATTAACAGATTTATTTCCGCATGGCCCACAAGGAGCTACTGTGATGAATTGAGCATGTTTAATGTAAACCACAACACCGTCAACCATGAAGAAAAAAATTGCCGATAAATTAAACGTCTCAACTAACTCCACCGACCCTTAACAATCACTCCATTCTTCCATACGCCATCTAAACATATACAACTTAAGATCACATCTCACTCCAACACATACCCAATCTTTGCATTGCCAGCTCAATTCCAACATTTCATTAATCCACAGCCTCGCCTTATGGTTTATATAGCTCTTAGAAGCGACAACAAATGTTTATCCCGAAAATATATATTTTACCGTGTATCGATCTTTAAACCAAACGTCCCCTTTGTCCAAATTTGGGTTTAAAGCACAATTACTATGTGGATCCCAAAAAAACTTGAACCAGATAATGAGGTGCACTGGTTCGATCTCATGTTTAAACATTCCAATAAAAGACCGAGAATACATTTTACATTACCAGTTTATAGTTCCGAGATACTTTTTACCCCGGGTAAAAAGTCAACTAAACATACCCCGTGGGGACTATCAAACGTATATATAATTGCATTGTCGTTATAAGTGCCAATTTATCATTCTTGGAATGTATCGGCCACATGTAATCCAAAACTATTTTCTGTAGATATTGGTCAATGTAAGCCTTTACTAGAGCTATTAAATAAAATAAGTTCTATAATCCTTAATTGTGTACCTAAACAAAGACGGATTTAATTGTCTGATCACTCCTCTTCAAAGTGCACTAAGTCCTATTTTCTTTAATTTCAAACTAATGTTAAATTTTTTTCAAAAATCCGTTTTTAAACTCCAGAGAACAAAGACCATTTAAGGATTAATTATAACTTTTCAACCAACAAAGTACATATGAACGTATGTATATACATATATTCTCCTAATCTTTCTATATATATATATATATATACACACAATAATGAATCTAAATCCCATTATAAAGCAACAGTATTACAACAAAATCTCTCTCTATATACAATAGGCTGGCAAAACGTAATCATCAACATCATGAGTAGACAACGGACGGTAGTTTAGTGACACTACAAAGTCATAAACAAGATCTTAGTTTAATGATAGAAAAACGTGCAGCGCATATTCATACTTTAAACAGAGATAAAAACTAAAAGATATAAGAAAAGCAAAAGGAAAAGATGAAAAGGCTTTAATTTGTTACACTAAAGGAAAACAAAACACATACATACACACTCACTGAAAAACATATCTACACACCTGCAAAATTAATACAAATATATTGTAGGAAAAAATGTGTAGTATTACAAGCCACAAGATCATCAACATTTGTATGTTTTTATTTATATTCATATAGAATTGAAAAGTTTATGTTGTGGCATACAAATGTGTTTTGTTGTTTCGTTTTTATACCCTTCACCTTCGTCAGAAGGGTATATATAAGTTTGTCTATCCGTTTGTAATTTCTATAATATAATTTCCCGACCCTATAAAGTATATATATTCTGGATCCTTATAGATAGCGGAGTCGATTAAGCTACGTCCGTCTGTCTGTCCGACTGTCTGTCTGTCCGTCTATCTGTCCGTTGTCTGTTGAAATCAATTTTCTGAAGACTCCAGATATCTTCGAGATCCAAATCTTCAATAATTCTGTTAGACATGCTTTCGAGAAGTTTCCTATTGAAAATCAGCAAAATCGGTCCATATATAACTGAGATATGGATAAAAATCTGAGACTACATCTGAAAATTTTCTCAACAAATTATAAATAAAAGCATAAAAACAACTACAAGGAGATAAAGCTATAATATGTTGGTAATACAACTGATATTTGTTTGAGGGCAGTAATACAGTTTGACGGTGGTAGTACCGTACAACGGTTAATATTTCTTTCTGCTACAGTATATATTTGTTTGTGTGTATGTTATGTGTGACATGTATGCAGAGATACAAAATATATAAAAACTGTTTTTTAAAACATACTTGATGAAGGGTATATAAGATTCGGCACAGCCGAATATAGAAATCTGACTTGTTTGTTTTCTGTTTACCTTGTGTGGCATTTAAGTAAAAAGAAAATTTGATTTGAACAGAAACTATGACAGTACGTGACATAAAAATGACACACTTAATTGAGATCAAGTAAAAAAAGTACATTTATATTTACATACACATGTATGTAAGTTCATAATTATCTCTGATACAGGTTCTTTTTGGCAGTTTCTTAATAATTTCTTTGTTAATTAAATCAAAATAAGATAAGTAAGAAATTATAGTCAGGCGAGGCCGACCATATAATACCCTACACCTGTTACAAAAATAAAATGTGATTAGGTTTTTAAAATAAAGCATTTAAGTTGAAACAAATTGTGGACATTTAAGTTAAATTTTGAAGGGGGCTTTTTATAGGGGCTAGAGTCCAATGAGACCCTATAATTATAGATTTAATGAGGATCATCAAGGCAATCATGGAACTTGGTTTTGCAGGTTTTTGTCGAAATACGAGCCCTATTCGGCGTGTTCAGTTGTATGGGTGCTAGGTGAAATAATGGACCGATGTTAATCCCTGAGACAATAAAAGATCATGTACCAAATTTCATTGACTTAGTGTAGTTTAATTACAAGGTTTACAAGCCCTATTCGGCGTGTTCAGTTGTATGAGTGCTAGGTGAAATAATGGACCGATGTTAACCTATTTTAATAGGCTTAATCTCTGAGACAATAAAGGATCATGTACCAAATATCATTGACTTATCTTCAAAATTGTGACCTGTAGTTTGATTACAAGGTTTACAAGCCCTATTTGGGGGTTCAGTTGTATGAGGGCTAGGTGAAATAATGATAACCATTTTCGTCCCTGGGACAATAGAAGATCATGTACCAAATTTCATTAAATTACCTTTTAAATTGAAACCCTAGTTTGATTACAAGGTTTACATGGATGGACGGACAGACATATAGAGGGACAAACAGAAAGACAGACGGACGGACGGAAATAATGGACCGATCCTTAATACTTTCAATAGACTTAATACCAGAGACAATAAAGGACCATGTACCAAATTTCATAGAATTATCTTCAAAAATGCGACGTGTAGTTTGATTACATGGTTTACGAGCCCTATTCGGGGGTTCAGTTGTATTGGGGCTAGTTGAAATTATGATAACAATTTTCACAAAATTATCTTTTAAATTGAAACCCGTAGTTTGATTACAAGGTTTACATGGATGGACGGACAGACATATAGAGGGACAAACAGAAAGACAGACAGACAGACGGACGGACTTAGCTAAATCGACTCAGAAATAAGCCGATTGGTATACTTTAAGATTGGTATACGAGCAATATTATTGAGCGTTACAAACATTAGTACAAATCCAATATACCCTCCCCGCTAATGTGATAGGGTACAAAAAGCTACAAATTGTTTGTTAATGAAATTAAACTTACTCATAGAAAGAATAATTTTATTGTATTTTTGTTTTAAAAAATTTTATTCATACACAATTAGCAGCACATTAACAGGTTTCCATAAACTTTTGTTTTATTTTTTGAGTTGTCTGTCATTAGGGGGATTTTTGTTTGAAATAAATTTAACCTCATGAAATGTCTAAAATAAATATTTAGTAGTCGCAGCCACTTAGAAGGTAATTCATCTAGTCGTTAGCAAGTCTGTACGTCTGTCTGTCTGCCTTATTGTCTACCTGTCCAACCTGCAACCAACAATCTATGTTTGTGTCATTGTGGCATTACAAAATCTTCATCATTCTTTACTATACACTCAAAAAATAATACTTAAATTAAATTCAACCAAATGGAACGAATTTTTTGTTGTTAATTTTGTTTATTTGTCTATTTTTATTTCGTTTCATTATTCTTTCTTTTGTCAAATTAATGTCAAAAAATTTCGAAAAAACATATTTACAAGGTAAAATTTAGTCAACCAACAATGTTGCATGATATAAATATTTGTTGTTGTTTTTTTTTGTGCAACACGCTATGCGTTGGTGTTGAACAATGCGTAACGCATAATTTGACACTTGGTTCATGCATCATATACAGACAGACAACGTCTAATAGTTATAAATCATATTTTGTGCCTCAAAAAAAAAGATAAATTATATTTTTGTTGAAATTGTTTATTTTAATTAAAATATCTCAAATCATTATTTTTAAATTTTATATAATTAATCTTATTTACTTTATTGACACTTTAGTTTAATTAATTTAATTAACGGTCTCTGGCAGCTATTTTGTTTTGAGAAATATGCCGCTTTTTAGAAGTAAGTCTAATGACACAGAATATATTCCATGTTTGGTGCTTTACTGTATGAATGGACAGGCTTTGTCAGTTAAATATTAAAATGTATTAGAAAGGAATCAGAGTGGTAAAGATCGCCCAGATCATTAAAAGACTCAGAATAGGTGGCACTACTGTGGTTTATATAGGGGTTAGAAGGAGATGGAGATACAAGTTAACGCACTAGATTTGAACCAAAAACAAGCAAATTGGGTTTCCAATAAGCTTTTATTTGGATCAAATTAAAAACCGAATAACCTTAAAAAAGATGGCAATTTTTACATCGAATATTTACTTGTGATTTAAAATAGATCTGCTAACCCTCTAACCGAAAGCATAATACCCAAAATTCATAAAGAAGAAAAGATAATAATTTTTAAAATTTTGTATGAAAACTACTCAGTTTTTGTTAGTGTTTTTCATACAAAATTTCAAATATTGTTTTACATTTTTCTTTCGGAATACGGGCCTAAGAGATCGAGGTGAAACACGGCTAATCAACTGAACCAAAATAAATGCCAAATGTTTATTGCGATATATCCCTATCCCACTGCTACTTTTAAGATCTGACCACACCTAACCTATAAGGAATCGTATTATAATAGTTGAGATCTGACCACATCTTCACACCTAGCAAATGCAATTGATTAGTTTGAGGTAAACATTGGCGCAGAAAAGGGACCAGATTTTCTGGTCATAAAAGAGTAATATTCGTTCACATGTCACAATATCTGTTTACAATATTGTGACATGTGAAGAAAAATAGTGATTTCCAAATTACATCCAATCTCCTGGTTTGCTCTATTTCGTCTTTCGTCACGGATGTACTTTTTGTAAACGAAGGCGAATACAATAGTCACTTTAAAGTAATTTTATATTACAGAAAATTCATACCTAATTGATATCCCATCAAAAAAATCGACAATGGCTTACACTTACGTAACCTTATGCATTTAAATGACTACTACTTACCGTCTGCATTACTCGATAATGGTTTGCATTTACATTATCAGTTGAATTTCAATTACTACTACTTACCGTCTGCAATACGTTTAAGTACTCGTATAATGACTTACATATAATCACATAAGTACGCTGTTTAGAGTTTTGCCGTTCTATTTGCACATATTTTTATAATGCCCACCAGCAACTGCTTTTCCACACATACATACACTGAAAGAAAATAACTTTTCTTTAAAAAAACAGTATTAGACGCACCATAAAATAACTAAGCAGTTGTGTTCAAGACAACGAACATGCAGCCCAGGCTCGTATTCTGTGTGAGCATTTTTTTGGTTAAAAATTAAAACAACTTTTTAATTCCATTTTTGTAAGTACTTATATAGGTAGTGATTTGTAAGCGAGCGCAATAAGTACTTTCCTTCAATGTCATCGCAGTGTTAACAAGTAAGCATTTTAAGCAAGTAATGTACATTAAAATCATTTTCTAAAAGGGACCTTATTTGGGAGTTAGGATCAATTATGTACCGATTCTCATAGAAGTCGGTATAGAGATTTTGACTCGTAAAAAACTTACATATTTCGAATTCTAGCTCTATATTCGTATTCTGAAGTTAGTAATAAGCATTAAAGTTATTGTCAATTATGGACCTATCCTTTGATTCGTAAGAAACTTGTTTGTGCGCTATACAGTGTTGGGTGTTAAAGTGATTTTTTTAAAGGGGAACTTATATGAGTGGTAGGATCAAACTCATAAAATTCGGTAGAGAGAATTTAGCTAATGTGAAACTTATTTATAGCGAATTTAATCGTTATACCTGCCTTTTTAGAATAGTTATGACTGTTAAAGCTGTTTTTCGAGGGGCTATGCGAAAACGTGGCCCAATATTGGTCATTTTCAATACGAAACAAACCTTAACTATAGGAAGTATCTGTTGAAACTTTCAACTCTTTAGCTATTTGCGTTCGGATAGAAAAGTACCAAATAATTTATCCGAATTTCTCCTTTAGTTTATAAAATGTAAATAAATTGTTATATTTTGTGAAATAGTTTTAAGTTTGATTTCCTACTTTGGTACATTTTCTTTTCCAATTTTTCCTTAAGTTACGCATATAAAGTGAAATTTTGTTTTGGTTTCATAATTCTAAATTGTCTAAAACAAATTAAGAAATTAAAGATTAATTTATACTAACTAATACGAAGAACTTATTTTCGAATCGTTTCATTTAACTTTGAACGTATATAAGTGCATAATTAAATATTTTCCCATTTAATTAGTCGTGTGCCCAGACAGACAGATAAACAGACACATACTCATTAAATCAACAACTTTTGCAATTATTATTATTATTATTTTTTTTTCAAGCATTATCTAATTCTTTGTTATTCATTCTTATACTTTTTGTAAAAAAAAAGAAATATTACAACCAAATAATTAAAAAAAAACAAATATGTACGCAACAACAAAGACAATAAATAAATGAATAAATAAATCATATAAAACTGATGTAATTCGTAATTGAGTTCAATGTAATGTTTGATAGTTTAGAGTTTATAGTGTCATTAACTAAATAATACGCATTTCAATTAAAACTATAAACAATACAAAATGCCAGCAAAAAAACAATAACAAAAAACACAAAGAAAAACAATAATATTAAGCAAAAAAAAAAAAAGGAAAAAAGAGGAAATAATTGATAACAGCAGTAGAAGTAGTAAAATACAACCTCCTGTACTCCCTTTCTTCCCTCTTTTTCTCCTACAATTTGCTTTTCATTGCAATAAGTATCGTTTTATTAAAAAAAAGACAATTGTTGTTGTTTCGAAATGATTTCCTTACGACACGTGTTGCACTTTTTGTTTTGTAGTAAGATTGTATAATAGTAAATACTAGATGAGTGAGTGATAGTGTACGACCGTATGAAAGTGCAGTTTTTTTCTGCCATAAGTTTAAAAGAATTTAATTTAAATTTTTTTAAACAACTTTTTTCATTAAATTTTCCCAAAAATTCCGAATTTCAGATTTTTTTAATCTCTGATTTAAGCTGTTAAATGTGTCAAATATTAAGAGAAAACAACCTAAATATATAGCTTAGTTGGGTTCTTTGTAAATTTGGCCCATATCTCCATTATACAGTCGAACAAAGCACTTTTTTGTACCATGAGGATCCAATATATACAAAACATATTTATGGGATCAGAAAATTGTGTTTTTTAACTGATCATTTCGGTTACTTTGATCTGCATTGAAGAGTGAGAGAGTTTTCCGCAGTGATCGTGCAGGTCATAAAAGATAGGTTCCTCTTGGTCTTAGGAAATATCATTTTCCTTGCGCCATGGATATACATATGCCTTTGGTGTTAATTCGGCAGATCGACCAGGCCTTTTCTATCATTTTCTCAAAATACCTAGTTCTCAGTGAATAGTATCTCGAAGAGAGAAGGAGAGAGAACAATCTGCAGGGTATCGGAAAATTATGTTTTTCAACTGATCATTTCGGTTACTTTGAACTGCATAAAAGCGTGAGAGAGTTTTCTGCATTGATCGTGCAGGATATAAAGGATAGGTTCCTCTTGGTCTTATGAAATATCATTTCCCCAGCAGCATATGTCTTTGTTGTCAATTCGGCTGATCGGACAGACTATTTCCGTCATTTTGTCAAAATACCTAGTTCTCAGTGAATAGTATTTCGAAAAGAGGAAGAGAGAGCGTTCTGCAGAGAAAAAGGTCCCCCCGGGGGCATGTTACCTTGGCAAAGACCTCCGCCTTGGTGTTATTGCAATCCCGGGGTATAAAGAGGGCCCAATACCTCCAATCTGACCGGGATTGAAAAATT
>NC_060952.1:76370897-76372513 GCF_022045245.1 Lucilia cuprina
CTAGAACTGAACTAGAACTGAACTAGAACTGAACTAGAACTGAACTGGAACTGAACTAGAACTGAACTAGAACTGAACTAGAACTGAACTAGAACTGGACTAGAACTGGACTAAACGAGAACTGATCTAAAGCTGAACTGGATCCATTTTCAATCAAGTTCTCAAACAAAATGAAACAAATAATTCTCTTTAAAAGGCAACTTTCAGAAAATATAACACAATTCGATTTCTAACGAATCTCGAAGTTTTATAAATATTTTCCATTTAATAACAACAATATCTTGCAGTTTACATTAGACTTGATGATCATGACATAAACTTCTAATTAAAACTTTGTTGAATAAATTTTGCTTATCAGAGACTTGAATCATTTTTAAATTTAGATTTTTATGAGCTTATTGCAATTTTATTTATTTGTTTTAAAATTTCTACTCAACGATTTTATTTAACGCATCATTTTATGACAGAAAAAGAATCAATAAAGGTTAAATGGATAATTAGAAAAATAAAACAATAATTCAAAAATCTAATTAATCACAATGAAAATATGATGAAATAATATTCTATAAAGCAAATCTTGTTTAGATGCAAAACAAAGAAATCAAAGTTAATTAATTAAAAAATTCATATAAAAAAATGTTAACAGCTGCATAGTGAAAAAAAATTTAAAAAGTTAAGTCTTGTGATGATGCAAGAAAACAATAGAAAACTTAATTGAAAATTGAACTGATATGAATCATTTTAATAGTTTATATATAGACAAAAAGTTTTTTTGATTAAACTGACAATTAACAGATATCGCGTAAAAAACCAAAGACAATTATTTATTTACCGGGTGCATTGTAAACAAAAACACATGTGTTTTTGTTTTTGTTATGGAATATACATATGGGTATTGCGTCTAGGTAGGTGGCAGACAACTAAATGAATGAAGAAGTTATTTTTTAAACTTATAATAACAATAAGAGAAAAAATTCAGATTAATTACAATAACAAAGAAATTATTACATTCGTGAACGAGTGGTATTGTTCGTGATTATTCTCTTTGAGATTTCGTTCACGATTAATATGATTCTCCTCCAGTTGTTAACGTGAGATTTGCTGATTATGATCGCTCTTTATCGAATGGACACCGAAGCTAAATAGCGCAAATGTAAAGCTGTGTTTTTGGGGAGTCCATGAAAGTCTTATATATGTATTTTGAACTATGTAGTTTAATCTAGTTAGAATGTGACAAGGAATATTTAACTAGTTTGTTTAAAGCAAGCCTTGACCAAAAATATCCCCCAGAATATGTTGTCAGACATAATAATACTTAGACGCTGCTAAGAAAGAAGTTGGTCCACACGTTGTCTTATTTATTGTTTAAGAGCGCTCACGCTTTCTCTCTCCTTTCGAGACAACTTCTTGGTGGGTCCAAGAAGACATCGTTCTTACTCACAGTGACACGCTGTGGCAAGTCGAATATGAACAGAGTAAACTCTGAACATATCTGGACAAGGAAGGATACTTAATCGGTATCTCTTGTATATGATATCTTTCATCCATCATCATTCAACCCAGCACACATCTCATTTATTCGACACATTCATAGAGAAAAACATACGACACATTCA
>NC_060952.1:76372613-76374404 GCF_022045245.1 Lucilia cuprina
TAGACTAGACTATAGACTAGACTATAGACTAGACTATAGACTAGACTATAGACTAAACTATAGACTAGACTATAGACTAGACTATTGACTAGACTATAGACTAGACTAGACTATAGACGAGACTAGATTATAGACGAGACTAGACTATGGACTAGAATATAGACTACACTATAGACTAGACTATAGTGTACACTATATACTAGACTTAAGACTAGACTATAAACTAGACTGTAGATTAGACTTTAGACTAGACTATAAACTACACTATAGATAAAACTATAGACTCTAACTCTGGCCTGCCTTTTTGGTAAAATATTTTGCACTTAATTAGAATAGTAACCTCCATGTTTAATAATGTTAATTTCTTATCCGATTGGTGTAAATATGATGTATATTTCTTCTGATAAAATATTTGAAACATCAAAAACATGTTTGTGGAAACTTGCCTCTTAAAACGCACTAGTGCGTGAGTTGTATTTGAAATTTGCATGCAATTACTTTCAGATCTAAACAAAGAAAGATCGGGGTAGAATATTCAAATTTATAACAAAGCCACAAATGTAAAGTGAGGTAGCCTATCAGTTATTCAACTACCGTTTGTTGCTACAATAATGGTAACTTATGTAATTTTAATATACCATTTTCAGATAAAATGGCAAACTTCAAGAGAAAAATGTTTGTTGGACGCAATTGTTGCATAAACTAGATGAATACGGGTAAGTCGTCTACTGTATAAATCAATTGTTAACGGCCCTTGACAATTAGTTGGTTTGTAAAAATTTTACGCATGTGCGTAGTTAACCGTCCATGATTCACGTGAGTAAGTGCGTGAGTGTATTTTTTTAAAAGTAGATTGTCTACAAAAAAATAAAATGGAAAAATAAAACAAATAATTTCTATGATTTAAAGGCACTCCTGCTGTTTTCTATAACAGTTTGAATAATATAAGAAAATAATACAAATAAATTTGTATGTGTCTTTGCCATTATAAGAGTGAGTAAAATACACCTTCCTTTAAAAATTGTATTACATTCATACGTTCGTTCGTTCACTCAAGCGTTTGTAAGTCTAAACGTTGTTTGGCTGCTACATCTTATTAAAAAGGTCTACGCACTTTTTATGCCAGATTTCTATTTTTTACAATTTTTATTTTATTTTTTTCCTTTATTCGTCTTTGTATTATTATGCATGAGTCTTTTATAAAGTCAAAATAAATTGAAAAATAAATAAATGTTTTTATACTCAGAAATAGATATATACAGACAGACATCATGCATTTTAAAATAAATATACAAATATAATTTTATGTCTGTAACAGATGATACAATACATACATAAAATGGAAGGTCCCAACCCAGAGCAGTATCTATTGGTCTACTAGTGACTCTATATGTCTTTGTCTATCCCTCTGTCAGTCAGTGTGTAATTTTGTTTTCTTTTATTATTTTGTTTTAATGAGGTCTTCTAAAAGGGATTTTTATCTTTTTTTTTCTACAATTTTATGATTATGTGAAATTTAAAAAAATCAGTTTTAAACATAAATAATACATCAAGGATTTAATAGATGAATGGTTAAGTTCATATTTTTTATGACTTTAGCTGTTAAAAACTAATTTTGCTATTAAAAATTACTTAAACTACTTTAACTAGAACTAAATAATAACTAAACCAGAACGGAACTAAAACTGAACTAGAACTGAATTAGAACTGAACTAGAACTGAACTAGAACTGAACTAGAACTGAACTAGTACTGAACTAGAACTGAACTAGAACTGAACTAGAACTGAACT
>NC_060952.1:76374504-76377825 GCF_022045245.1 Lucilia cuprina
GACTATAGACTAGACTATAGACTAGACTATAGACTAGACTATAGACTAGACTATAGACTAGACTAGACTAGACTATAGACTAGACTATAGACTAGACTATAGACTAGATTATAGACTAGACTATAGACTAACCTATAGACTAGACTATAGACTAGACTATAGACTAGATTATAGACTAGATTATAGACTAGACTATAGACTAGACTATAGAATAGATTATAGACTAGACTATAGACTAGACTATAGACTAGCTTATAGACTAGATTATAGACTAGACTATACTAGACTATAGACTAAACTATAGACTAGATCATAGACTATATTATAGACTAGACTATAGACTAGACTATACTATAGGACAATTATACTCAATTAGACTTTATTTGCTGTTGTCTGTTGGGTAATTTTCAGTTATTTTGTAGTAGATGTTTAAAAAAATTTTAAATGTAATTAAGTAAATATATATCTTTAATGCACTTGGTGGAATTTATTTTCTGTTTTGAAATTTTTAACAATATTTCCTTAGACTTAATGAACTGTAGTTTTTTTTCACTGTTTAATAAAATTTAGTTTTAAGTTAAAATATAAAACACATTTTATATGAAACTCAAATCTAAAAATTCTATTTTTTAAAGGATTTCTAGAATTTTAAGCCTTATCACATACCTAAAGAATTTAACATTAAATTTTCATTACACCTATAAAATTGCAAAAAAAAAATGTTAAACTATTTCATAAATAATTTTAAAGACATTTAGAATGTTGCTGTTTTTAAAATAATGACTCATACAATTATGTTTGTATATTTATGACAGGATAAATGTTGTCTACATATACATATATATCTACATACATGAAATAGTTGCAAGTAAATTAAATTTTTTTAAACAATTGTTTCTTTGTCGTTTGCGTATCATAGCATTTTAAAATTCATAATACTTATTTTCTAACTTACAACAATCAACTAATTTAAGTCTAGACTTAAGTCATTTATACCAAACACTATATCAAATATACTCATGTATATGTGCTATTGTGTGGGTGTTTTGTAGTGGTAGCAAATGAGTATGCCACACTTTATTAAAATATACAAACACATTGTGGCACTTGTGCTATAAACATACTTACACGTTGTTGTTAGTAAATAAATGCCTCAAGAACTAAAACAGCTGTCGGTTGTTGCTCGGTTCTTTGCCATTTAACTTAATTTTATGTATAGTAGTAAATATGTATGAAAATAATTGTGTAAACTATATATTATATACGGTGTATATGTCATTTTATGCAAATTATTATAATGTGCGTAATTTATATGTATGTGTGTGTGTTTTGTTTGCGAGTGTAATTGGCGTAAGAAATTCTACCATAAAGTTGAGGTTATACCCCTAGAATATAGACTAGACTATAGACTAGACTATAGACTAGACTATAGACTAGACTATAGACTAGACTATAGACTAGACTATAGACTAGACTATAGACTAGACTATAGACTAGACTATAGACTAGACTATAGACTAGACTATAGACTAGACTATAGACTAGGCTATAGAGTAGACTGTAGAGAAGGCTACCGAGTATACTATAGAGTATACTGTAGAGTAGGCTACCGAGTACACTATAGACTAGACAATAAACTAGACTATAGAGTAGCAAGACTTGACTGTATACTAGACTATAGACTAGACAATAGGAGACTTAGACCAGACAATAGGCGAGATATAAACTAGACTACAGACTAAACCATGGACTAGGCTATAGACTAGACTAGACTTCAGTCTAGACTATTGACTATAGACAGAACTGCATACTAGAAATTTAACTAGACTATAGACTTTATTATGGACTATACTATAGATTAAACTTAAGACTAGACTACAGACTAGACTATGGACTAACTAGACTATAGACTAGACTAAGATAGACTAGACGATAGACGAGACTTTTGACAAGGCAACATACTAGAATATAGACTAGACTATAGCCTAAACTATAGACTAGACTGCATTATCGTAGTCGTATTGTCAAATAAATTTGCCTGTTTTTATTTAAGTTACAAAAATTAAATGCAGTTTGGGTAAATTAAACTTATATCCACAAATTTCCCTTTTCACACAATTTATCAAAACTTTCTGTTTTCCCGGAAAGCCTTACTCATGGCTATTTATCAATTGTCAGCTTGTTTTATATATCAAAAATTGCATTTCATTTAATTATACCTTCCATTTCTAGTACATTAAACCACATACAGGGTGTTTAGTTTCAAGATATTTTTAAAATTTCCTGATGCTAAGTATTTCTATTAGTCTATTCGATTTAACAATAAAGTATTACGATCCAGAAATTTGAAAAATCAATAATTAGAAAAATTCCTCTCCATTAATCACTAAATTAAACCCCTACTTAGAAAATAATAATAGTTGGCGAATATTGTAATGACAAATGTCCATCTATCATGGTTGTAACATAAATTTAAAGGTCATTGGAAAGTTAACACCTCATGAAAAACAGCAACAGCAATAAAAATGATAATAATAATGCTAATAATGTGGCATACAACAACACAACCAACAAGTGGACGAATGAACAAATGCAAGCAGCAACAACACTTTCAAAAGAAAATTTTTCGAACAACAAAATAAACTACATACTACTTACAACCGCAACAAACAACAACGATAACATATTTATTTATTTAATGTTGTAGTTGATGTTGTTACCACTGTTGCCGCCTTTTACTGTTGCTGTTTGCTTTAGAAGTCAATAAAAGGCTGGCCAAAAGCATTTTATTGTTGCTCTTGTCGTTGCTTGTTGTTTTTGTTGTTTTGTAAATGTCTTCATTAAGCATTTTAACAAACAACTACAAACATTAAAATGTTTTTGCAACAATATTTCCTTGTTGCATGTTGATTTTATGTTTAAGATTATGAAAATGATTTTTATTTTATTCGCCTGTTGTTGTTGCAATTTTTTGTTGTCTTTTGAAAAAAGTTTTTACTTGGAAAATTTTAGTTCGCTGTTGTTGTCTTAACAAAAATATTTAAGTTTAAGTTGCAAATTAGTGAAACGCAGCAAACAAAAAACAACAACAAATGCACAGAAATTTATTATATTTCAACACAGTTCAAATGAATGTTGAGAAGGAACAGCCCAACAAACAATTAGAATAGACAAAATACTGCACTATGTAACACTATGAAACTATACTATAACAGACTATAGACTAGACTATAGACTAGACTATAGTCTAGACTATAGACTAGACTATAGTCTAGACTATAGACTAGACTATAGACTAGACTATAGACTAGACTATAGACT
>NC_060952.1:76377925-76381466 GCF_022045245.1 Lucilia cuprina
CTATAGTCTAGTCTATAGTCTAGTCTAAAGTCTAGTCTATAGTCTAGTCTATAGTCTAGTCTATAGTCTAGTCTATAGTCTAGTCTATAGTCTAGTCTATAGTCTTGTTTATAATCTAGTTTATAGTCTAGTCTATAGTCTAGTCTATGGTCTAGTCTATGGTCTAGTCTGTAGTCTAATCTATAGTCTGGTCTAGTCTAGTCCATAATCTACTCTAGTCTTGTCTATAGTCTAGTCCATAGTCTATTATGTCAGACAAGTTCATAGTCTAGTGTATTGTAAAGCCTATTATATAGTCTAGTCTAAAGTCTAGTTTCTAGTATTGTCATAGTCTAGCGTACAGTCTTAGTTTAGTTTTAGTCTAGTCTATATCCTTGTCTATCGCCTAGCCTATAGTCTTGTCTATTATGTAGTATATATTCTGGTCTATAGTTTATTCTATAGCATAGCCTATAGTCTAGTCTATATTCTTGCATATAGTCTAGTAAATATTATAGTATATAATATTGTCAATAGTCTGGTCTATAGTCAATAATGTAGTCTGTTGCCTAGTCTATAATCTATTATATAGTTTAGTTTATGATCAGGTTGTAGAGTAGTGTTACTTTATTCTATTATCTAGTTTTTAGTCTAGTCTATAGTCTAAAGTATAGTTTAACGTATAGTCTAGCGTATAGTGTATTCAATGGTTTAGGTAGTTAGAATTTTCTATAGTCTAGCCTATTTAATAGTCCAGTCTACAATCTGGTCTACTGTCTTGTGTTTAGCCAAGGCTATAATCTAGTCTACAGTATGCCCCACTTTTTGCCACTTTATATATATGTTGATGCTTTACGCCCTTTTGACTCCATATCGATTTAAAGCCGTTTTCTATTTTTTACGTTAAGAAAAGGTAAGAAAAGTTAATAAGTTGATGTGTTTTCTTTTTTTACTATTTTCCTTATTAAAATAATTTTCCAACTTGTTGTAAATAAAACTGCAAATAATGTTGTGTGAATTTTTTATTTCTACAGGTTGACGCACATGAATGTATGTTGTTAGTCTTGCTGGGAATTCATTCACCTGTGTCAACATAAAGAAAAAAATCAAATTAAAATAAAAAAATACTTGCAAAACAAATGAGCCTCCCTCGGTTTTTTATTTACAAAATCACATATTACATACATACACCTTTACATACAATGAAAACTTGCCTCAAGTATAGGAACGTTTGTATGGATGACGCCTTGCACTCCACGTTGTATGCAAAAACCAAACAGAATAGTAAATATCGCAGAGCCTCGTTGTAATGGAAGTTAAATGTAAACGCGCATTTGTCTACAAGTTTATGACTCTCACACTTGTAAAGCATTTGTTTTTTTACAACTTTTTGCTGTTTACGTTGCAGCAAAAAAAAAAAACTTACACACAATACTGTTTTTTTTTTTTTTTTTTGTTAACACATACACAACGCTGCATGAAAAGTTATTTTACTACATTTGCAATAAAGTTTAGTTTCAATACTCACTCACAAGTCGAACAACTGTAAAAAATAAAGAAAAAAATTAACATTCAACAAGAGCATCATCGTTACATGGCAAAACAGAAAATCAGCAACAACTGCACACTATGATAAATCTGTGCCGCTGCACTCGACTCGTCTCTACTTGTTGTATACTGTTTGCTTTAAGCCGGGTTGTGTGGCATGATACTCGTTGCAAAGTATATGATTTTTTGTTTATTGCTACTTTGCAACTATATACTACTTACTATCTTTATGTTGTGGTTCAGGGTTGGTAAATTGTGATTTTAAGAAATTTATGAGACATTTTTTATGTAAACTTCTTCTATAGTATAGACTGCAGTCTAGTCTATAGACTAGTCAAGTCTATAGTCTACTATAGTCTAGTCTAGTCTATAGTCTAGTCTATAGTCTAGTCTATAGTCTAGTCTATAGTCTAGTCTATAGTCTAGTCTATAGTCTAGTCTATAGTCTAGTCTATAGTCTAGTCTATAGTCTAGTCTATAGTCTAGTCTATAGTCTAGTCTATAGTCTAATCTATAGTCTAGTCTATAGTCTAGTCTATAGTCTAGTCTATAGTCTAGTCTATAGTCTAGTCTATAGTCTAGTCTATAGTCTAGTCTATAGTCTAGTCTATAGTCTAGTCTATAGTCTAGTCTATAGTCTAGTCTATAGTCTAGTCTATAGTCTAGTCTATAGTCTAGTCTATAGTCTAGTCTATAGTCTAGTCTATAGTCTAGTCTATAGTCTAGTCTATAGTCTAGTCTATAGTCTAGTCTATAGTCTAGTCTATAGTCTAGTCTATAGTCTAGTCTATAGTCTAGTCTATAGTCTAGTCTATAGTCTAGTCTATAGTCCAGTCTAGTCTATAGTCTAGTCTAGTCTATAGTCTAGCCTATAGTCTAGTCTATTCTATAGTCAAGTCTATAATCTAGTCTGTAGTCTAGTCTATAGTCTAGTCTAGTCTATGGTCTAGCCTATAGTCTAGACTATAGTATAGTCTATAGTCTAGTCTAGAGTATAATCCATAGTCTAGTCTATAGTCTATTCTATAATCTAGTCTATAGTCTAGTATATCCAATAGTCTACTCTAATAATCTAGTCTATATTTCTGTATATAGTCAACAGTCTAGCCTATATTATGTATCTAGCTTAATTACAGTCTAGTCTATAGTCTGGTTTATGGTCTAGATTATAGTCTATGTATAGTCTTGTCTGTAGTCTGGTTATTGGTTTAGTCTATAGTTTACTTTATACTTCAATATATAGTCTTGTCTATAATTTAGTCTATAGTCTAGTCTATAGTCTTGTATATTGTCTAAGTAGTCTAGTCCATTTTTTTATAAAGAAAAAATCAATTTGTCGAAAAATTTGTATAAATGCAGAAGTCCAATAATAGTTCTAAAATGTCCATGCCTGTTGAGTTATAAAAAAAATCTACCAACAAGTGACTCTTGTTGCTGCTGCCGGTGTTAGTTGTATACATACTATATATTCATTAATAAGAGATCTGCCATCGGTTTGGGTGTGTGATGATTTTTATTTTCCATTTGCTTCTTTTCCATGGATACTCTTCACATCACTTTCACTTTGGTTGCTGCTTTTAGTGCGCAATAAAAAGACAAACAACAGCAACAACTTTATGCTTACAAATGAAGCTTGGAAAACTTGTCATGGTTTTGTGTTTTAATGTTCTGGAACAAACAGTTACAAAAGTTTTACTGACCCCTTTTTGTTTGTTATAGAAGTATGTAGTTGCAATATTGAGGACATAATTAGTCATTCATTAAGTTGTTCAACGTTTTTTTTTCATAGGAAGTAACTAGTTTTTATGAATTTATGGATTCATTTGGAGATATAATTATTGAAGGAACTAGAGATTACGGAATAAGAAGTATATGTAGAATAGAAATTGAGACAAAGATAATATAGGATATAGATAGATAGATAAATAGATAGATAGATAGATAGATAGATAGATAGATAGATAGATAGATAGATAGATAGATAGATAGATAGATAGATAGATAGATAGATAGA
>NC_060952.1:76381566-76384392 GCF_022045245.1 Lucilia cuprina
CTAGTCTATAGTCTAGTCTATAGTCTAGTCTATAGTCTAGTCTATAGTCTAGTCTATAGTCTAGTCTATAGTCTAGTCTATTATCTAGTCTATTATCTAGTCTATAGTATAGTCTGTAGTCTACTATATAGCCTTGTCTATAGTTTATTGTGTAATCTATAGTTAGTCTATAGTATAATCTACAGTCTAGTCCATAGTGTAGTCTTTAGTCTAATCTGTAGTATAGTCTATAGTTTAGTCTATGGTCTAGTCTATAGTCTAGTCTATTGTCTAGTCTATAGTCTAGTCTATAGTCTAGTCTATAGTCTAGTCTATAGTCTAGTCTATAGTCTAGTCTATAGTCTAGTCTATAGTCTACAGTCTAGTCTATAGTCTAATCTATAGTCTAGTCTATAGTCTAGTCTATAGTCTAGTCTATAGTCTAGTCGATAGTCTAGTCTATAGTCTAGTCTATAGTCTCGTCTATAGTCTAGTCGATAGTCTAGTCTATAGTATAGTCTATAGTCTAGTCTATAGTCTAGTCTATAGTCTAGTCTATAGTCTAGTCTATATTCTAGTCTATAGTCTAGTCTATAGTCTACTCTATAGTCTAGTCTAGTCTATAGTCTAGTATATAGTCCAGTCTATAGTCTAGTCTATAGTCTAGTCTATAGTTTAGTCTATAATCTTTGTTAATGTTACGCAAGTCTCAGAAATGTGAGAGGATAACAACGCTGAAAAATATGGAATATTTACAAGTACTATACCCTATATCCTATTGCACACGAACTATTGTCCTAGTTCCAACACAAAGCACTGCATATGTAGGGGTTGGTCATCTCCGTTGTGCTGGTATAAAAAAGATTTCGACATTCACAAATTGGTAACAGTTCGTTTTTACTCGTGTCCAATATATAGAATACAAAAACTCATTCGCTAACAAGTATATTGAAATTAAAGACCTCTCACCGATTACAAAACTATTCTCTTGGTATTTTCTTTCAGCAATGTATGGCTCCAATACTCCTATTTAACTGAAAGCTTAAATCATAAAAAATTATTTAATTAATTTTTTCTCTATTTCAAGCTTTTCCGTATTTCAATATAAAGTTCCCTATTATCAGTAGGTTCACCAATAAACATGAATAAAGTATTAATCTCTGCATTCTACATTCACATTCATTGCATTTTGTTAAATGTAACTTTTTTATTGAATGTTTATTTGCGTGTATAGAAAGAGGGTATTCATTAAGTGCCGCTATATCTTTATTTATACATATAGAAATATGCTTTTACCTTTATATCGTTAACTGAACTTAACCCAATAAACATTTTGGAATTAAATTAAAAGTTTTTTTTTAAAGCTTTCTGTTTGACTAAATTAACTAGCTTACTACTTTTTGCATTATCTGTAATCAATCAAGTTTTAAAATCGTAGAACTTTTAAGAGTAATCTTGATGTGTCTGAAAATTAGAATCTGAGACATACCTTTTTCTACTTCAAAACAAACATCAAGAATGAGGTGTTAAATTGTTTGCTGGGTTTTAACTAACATTCACGTTATAAGAAATGCAGCAAATAAAATTGAGATAAATACACTTGTCAGCATACTTAATGTAAAAAAGGGGAGTAATAGTAAAAATTGCAAATACTGTTGCATTAAAATCCTGTATAGAAAAAAACTAAATATGTCTGTCTGTATGTATGTATATGGGGCGTTTAATATCTTTTCCATTAAAACATATACAAATGAGTTTAGAACTTTGGTTTGATTGAAATTGGACGTTTCATAGCAACAAGACAAAAAAAACTACACTCTCTTCATCCACATACATACACCAATAGGATACATTTCAACTCATACATTGCAACCAAACAACTACAACAACCACAACATATAATTAAGCATGTCAAACCACAAATAAAACCATTAAACCTGAAAAGAACAAAAAGCTTTAAGGAAAGTTAGAAAATAAAAGCATATTTAAAACTGTTTTTCAGTCTTTCTTCCTTTTATATGATAATAATAACTAAGTAATGGTCAAAATGTATTGGTTGCAATACATATCGTTTGTTATTTGTAGCAAAAAGAAGATTTTATGTACATGCAACAAACCTGAGAATTTACAACATACAAAAATATTTAACCCAAGGGCATGGTAATGGTTCGTTACTTTCTAGATTTGTCTTACTTCTTCTTTCTCTTCTCATGTTGTTATTTATTTATAACAAATTGTATGGCAAATTAAATGGTATCGGGTATTCATTTCTCTAATAGTTTTATAAAGGCAAATATTGAAAACTGTATTTAAATCATTTGAAGATAAATTACTGTTAGTTAGAGTTAGAAAATGGTAAATGTTGTCTTATTTGATATGGGTTCAAATTGCGGTGCACTGGATGAGATAAAAATAAAAATATAAAAATACTTTTGATAATTTTATGAAAACTTTCCTCTGGAATCTTTAAGTATAGACACTGCTGTAGTGAGAAATGATGCCAAGAGCCCAGAAAATGCAAGGATCGAAAACACATATTACCCAATGACATTTTCAGTACTTTTCCTAATTTACAAAGAATTTCGCAAAATAGTGAATATAATAGAATAAATATAAATCTAAAATCCAGTCACACTGGCCTAGTCTATAGTATAGTCTATAGTGTAGTCTATTTTCTAGACTATAGTCTAGTCTAGTCTAGTCTATAGTTCAGTCTATAGTCTAGTCTATAGTCTAGTTTATAATTTAGTATATAGTCTAGTCTATAGTCTAGTCTATAGTCTAGTCTATAGTCTAGTCTATAGTCTAGTCTATAGTCTAGTCTATAGTCTAGTCTATAGTCTAGTC
>NC_060952.1:76384492-76392131 GCF_022045245.1 Lucilia cuprina
ATACTTTAAGGTGGGTATTGGACCAATATTTTTGTATGTTACAAACATCAGCACAAACGTATAATACCCTCCCCACTATAGTGGTGTAGGGTATAAAAATCTTATAAATCTAATAACGAAACAAGATATGTATATGTACAACAACAATAAAAACAAATACCAGAAATTTTGTTTCTAAACGTACTTTAGACATTATGAATATTTTGTTCGATAAAAAAAAAATAATAATACAAAAAAATATAATTTTAATAAACAGCTACAAGTTGAAGGAGAGAAAGAAAAAAAACACTTGATTGCATTAGATCAGAGGGATGCTGAGGAGGGGCTCTGAAAACTTGAGCTAACAACAAGCTTTTTTCATATTAGCACCTGTGCGTGACCTTCTGTAATTTGCTAAATAAAATAAAAAAGCAAGAAAATATACATGCAAAACATTATGATTAAAATAATTTTATATATAGTCAAAACATTAACATCATTATTGTTGTTATTAACAAAAGATGCAAATTTGAGAATGTAGCGAAAAAATATGTATATATGTTGATTTTTTAGGTTGAAAAAATTTAAAAAGAAATTATGGCCTAGTAACCAAAATAAATAATATGAGAAAGTTTTTTAAGAACTAGGTTGTTCCGTAGTCCAATGTGAGATCCACTTCGAAAAGATTTAAGACATTTAATTGGCATATATTGTACTGAAATCAAGATTTTGAAATATCTGGTGTGGATCTGAAACATGTACTCCTATATGAGATTCCTCAAAAGTATGTTCCTCGGAACTTTATATTATGTTGTATGTAAACTGTATAACAGGGTGAGGGAAATCGGTACAATAGTACTTGGACTAAAGTGTAGGTATCCGACAAAAACTTGCATTACCTAGTAAGCTAGAATGTTATATTGAAATCACTTGGAAACTAATTACTCTTGGACTGAATAACTTATATTATCTGTTTGACGAGGTTCAAATAATATGTATCTCCCTTAAACAAATTAATAAATGATTACTAATTTGTTACAAATTAACCTACAAATTTTGTAATTTCCCATCTCTATTCTATAAAGGTCCACAAATTTTTAACTCCAAACAAGATTTTTATCTTATCTTATAGAAGATTTAGCGCGTCTTAATACTTTACCAAGCTTTATGTATCAAAGCTTAAATATAGTTCCATTTATATAGTTCCATATAGAACGGATCCAATAAAAATGTATCACAGTAAACATTATATATACAAAATGTATTCATGTAGAATTATATTCCGATGTTTTTATTATTCCATGAGTTATTAAGTAATTTTCAGAAGTGGTTTTTATATCAAAGTTTTGGTCAATAAAGCCCCGATCCTGAAGATAAATAGATGAATTATTTTCGATTCAGTAGTTTTTCGAAATGGCTTTATATGCAAGTTATTATTTGTATATGGACTGATTTAGACTAGATATGAGCTGATATAGACTAGACATAAAAGTACGATCACACCTTCTTGTAAATGCTAGAAAATTGTATGCTTATCGTTGATCTAAGCTGTATACATGCACAACACAATCGATTCGAAATAATACTCTTTTCGAGAGTCTTTAGATGTAAAATCTGGAATCTGAATGTCGAAGCAACTAGAAGAGAGTTATTGAACGTAAAATCTAGAGTCAGAGCTAAAGCAAAGCTAAGGTCCTCTTTCGGTTAGTTGGTAACTTTGTAATCTTGTAAAAAAAGCACAACAACAACTTCAGTAGTATACTAGAGGCAATTTTTAAAAGTTTCAAAGGAATTTTTTTTACCTGAGACCTTTCAATATGTAAAAACACAATCGTTAAATTGTTTTGTTCATATAGTTGAAACGGCGGATTAACTAACGGTTAAACAATAATCGGTTATTGAGATTGTGTTCCTTAGTTTAGCAAAACATTCCATTATAGTATTTTTTCGCTTTAATTAAAATGTCTTTAAAAAAACATTAAATAATTTAAATCAATGATTTGCTATTTATACCCTACACGACTTTAGTGGCAAGTTTATATTTTGCGTTTATGCCACTGTTTGTAATGTCCAATAACATTACAAGTCTCACCTTAATATATACCAATAGGCATTTTCTTAGTCGATTAAGCTTGATCTGACTAGACCTCATACAAAGACCCTTTCAGAAAATGAGTTTAATGCCTACAATTCGCTTAAAAAGACTAATGTAGCGATGAAATTCAGCATAAATGCATTTTATGTAAACATAGATTCATCCACCATCCATTTTTTAAGGATCGGTGTATATTTTCCTCTAGCCCCAATATAAAAAGTTTGTTTTTCATTATTTAATTGCTTTAATATACCGGAGGCATTTGATTTAAAATTTGAATTTAAAATTCTTTATTATGAAAACAAGTATGAATATATAGTCATATAGAAGGTAGGGGTAAATATGGGCCTATCCTTATAAATGTTGGTAGAGGAATTTACGTCTATTTCAAAGTTATTTATGTAGAATATTATCGTGTTATTAGTGATTATATGAGAATTTTGACCTTCACGTCATTTTCTAAAGGGGAATTTGTATGGGGGCTAATGCCATATGAGGCAAGATCATTACAAAAAATGGTAGTGTTAATTAAATTTCTATAGAACTGAGTTTTATCGATTTTTGTTAACATAATAGAACATTTAACGTAATTATAAGCCCAAAGGCCTTATTCGAGGGGGTACGGTTGTATGGGGGCTGGGCGATATATTGGATCGATTTCAGATATTTTCAACAGGGTTTGTCCTTGGGTCAAAAGAAGGGTATGTATTAAATTATTTTGAAAATTGCGAAATGTAGCGTGCGCACAAGCTTTACATTGACACACAGACGGACAGACAGACGGTCATAGCTAAATTAACTTAGAAAGTGATTCTGGGCCGATTGGTATACTTTAAGGTGGGTATAGGACCAATAATTTTACATGGACACACAGACAGACAGGAATTTCGAGAGTTATAACGTGAGCACCTGCCTTGAAGGTCTTCTCTCACGGTGGTGTTTTTCATCCACCATCGCCCCTTTGTTCTTCAATGAAGAACTCCGGTGGCAATTTTTCTACATTGGTTTTGACCGGTCCATGTACAAGCACTTTGCTGGAGTACTCGCGCTATCTAATCCTAAACCTAGAGACGTAACCGGTGGACGGAAGTACGATGCATCTATAAGCCGTGGACATTGTTCTTACTCACAGGGACACACGTGGTAATTCTGATATGAACAGAGTATACTCTGAACATATCTGGACAAGGAAGAAAAATTCAATGTTATCAAATGTATATGATACCTTTTCATCCATCATCATTCAACCCTGCACACATCTCATTCATACGACACATTCATTAGAGAAAACATACTACACATTCATTAGGTAGCCGGTTGAGTAAGGCCCACCGAACCTCATATTCATCCCGTACCATATACTATTAATACCAACTCATTTTCAACGCATAGTCCCACAGTCACTCCATTTGTGGGGTATCTGTTGTTTTCGGCAACAGCACCGAACTTATCCCGAAATATTGACTATTATCATGCATCAGTCTTTTAACCGCCACTTAATCTCCCCGCGAATTTGGGTTTAAACCACAGCCATTACGTGGATTCCGAAGGAACCTCAACCAACTGAACAGCAAGGACATAGTCCTGCGGGCAACTGGCCACCCGTAGTACCAGATTATGAGGTGCTCTGATCTGACCTCTGTAACCAATTTTTCAGTCCCGGCCAGGTATTGGCCACCTCTTTATACCCCGGGATTGCAATAACACCAAGGCGGAGTTCTCGCAATGGTAACATGCCCCCGGGGGGAGACAGAGAAACGGACATAGCTAAATCGACTCAGAAAGTGATGCAGAACCAATACTTTTAGGTGTTAGAAACATCAACACAAAACGCACAAACGACTAATACCTTAGCCACCATAGTATTCCCTTAACTGGTATAATTTCATACTTATTTTTTTTTGTTATGTTTAACAAAACACTGTTGTTGGCATTGCAAAAAAAATTCATAAAAATAAAAAAAAATTAAAACAATTTATGCAAACTATGTTTATGTATCTACAATGTTGTATTGCAACAAAAAAAAAAAACAAAAAAAATTAAATGCAAACGGCAATAAAATATTTAAATTTATATTTTATCAAGTTGTCTTTTATTCATAACAAATGTCTTGTTACGTATTTTATTTATTTGTTTTTTTTTTTTATTTTTTTTTTAATTTGTATAAAATACATTTGTATAAATGACATTTTAAACAAGTTTTATTATGTTATAAATAGTTTTGCACCTTCCGTAAAATGTATTTTAAAAACAACTATTTGTTTTTAGATTTTTTTTGCAAACCAACAACATTGAAATAGTTGGCAAATTCAAACCAAATATGCAAAATAGTAAAAAGGAAAGAAAAAAATGAAAACCACCACAATTAATTCAAAAATAACAGACGCACTTTAACGCTAAAGAGAGGGGGCATGTCTAAGCTTTTTGTGTTTTACAGCTTTGTTCGCAACTAATTTCATTGATACAAATTTCAATTTTTTTGCAAAAATAATATTAACATACAATATTGCGAATATTTCTGTTGTTGCGAGTTTGTTCATTTTGTACTTTGATCGTAACGTGCAAAAATTCACACTTTCTCGAAAGCGTAAAATTCAAGTTTACGAAAATATCAAATACAAACGAAAGAAAAAACTTTACAGCGCCACTTAATTTAGCTTTGTTTGTTATTTGCAAATTCTTTACTTTTTTTGCGAATTTCTTTGATTTTTTTGCTTTCAGTGTGTGGTTATACCTCACATATTTAACTTTATAACCAAACTTGCTCATCTATATGAAGAAGGGCTTAAAGTTTTATTTAAACAAGATTTACAAAATATAGACTCCTTTTTAAAATGTATCCATATAGAAGAACCAAAAAACAAAACAAAAAAGCTTTTAAATATTTGAAGCTTATTCTATAAAGCTTTAAAGTTCATCAGGCTAGTATAGAACTTGGTTTTGAAGCTTTTGTCGAGATACGAGTATATTAAACATAATTATGAACTTAAAAGCCCTATTTGGCGGGTTCAGTTGTATGTAATGGACCGATGTTAACTATTTTCAACAGGCTTCGTCTACAGTACTATTCGGGGGTTCAGTTGTATGGGGGCCAGGTGAAATAATGGACCGATCCATTTCCATTTAACCATTTTCAATAGGTTTCGTCCCTGGGACAATAGAATATCATGTACAAAATGTCATTGAATTATCTTCAAAATTGCGACCTGTAGTTCGATTTCAAGGTTTACATGGACAGACAGACGGACGGACATAGCTAAATCGACTAAGAAAATGATTATAAGCCGATTGGTATAATTTAAGATGACTATAGGACAAATAATATTGTGCATTACAAACTTCAACACAAGCCCAATATACCCTGCCCACTAAAGTGGTGTAGGGTATAAAAACTTTAATTATTTCGAAATTTTACAAAAAAGGCTTTTTAGTAAAATTCCGAATCTAACTTTTCAATAGTTCGAAATCCTTAACACGATACCGGTTTTAAAATCTTTTTAATGTTAATTTTAATATTTTTATATTTAAAGTTTATAATTTCGAACTTTTAATACAAAAGCTTCTAAACTTTACTATATATGAAGAAAGAAAATCCTATCACAAAATTCTGATTTAGATCTTTCAAGAGCTTTAAAACTTTTATTAGTTTAAGCTTAAATCTTTACAGATTAAAATAACTTCAAATAAATACTACAACAGCTATAAGACCATTATCATCAAAAGCTTTTGATTATAAAAAGCTAATTTTGAACATCAAGACTCTTACTAGTTAAAATATAACTCATAAAACTCTAAAAAGCTTTAACTCTATTGCCAATGTTAATTTAAATATTTTCGTTTTCAATAAACTTTCATTATTTCCAAATTATAATACAAAAGCTTTTATATTATTGTCAATGTTAAACTTTAGTATAAATTAAGTTAGAAAAACTAAAGCTTTCAATTATACAAATAGAAAAACCTTTTGCAAAATCCAATTTTAGAGATTTTAAAAGGCTTAAGAATCTAATTAGTTTAAGGTTAAAATAACTTCAAATAAATACTACGTACTTTTACTACGAAAGCTAAGAGACCATTATCATCAAAAGCTATTGATTATAAAAAGCTAATTTTAAACATCAAGATTCTAACAAGTTAAAATATAAGTCATAAAACTCTTAAAAGCTTTAACATTTTTGTCAATGTTAAATTTGATATTTTTATAATAAGTAAACTTTCATTATTTCTAAATTATACTTTAAAAGATTGTATATTATTGTCAATGTTTACTGTAAGTGGTAAGAAAAACCAAAAGCTTTTGATTATACAAATAGAAAGAAACTGTCACTTACTCATAATTTAAAGCTTTTAAAACCTTTAATACTTTTACAAGTTTAAGCTTTGAAAATTGACTTTAATTACTTTAAACTTTTAACACAAAAGCTTGAAGATCTATCTGTAGTTTTTGCTTTAATCAAGATAGTTGAGCCTATTGAAACCCAAAGCTTTGTACTATATGAGCAAAACTACCACATCTAGTATAAACAATCTTACTATATCAAATGTATGCCATAAAGTTTATGAAATACTTATGGTGATGACTTTAATCTTAATTCGCTTTATTAACAGTAAAACTCTATAATTATTATGGTTTTAAATAAATAAAAAATTAATTAAATTTCAAGAATTTGCCTCCATTTGTTCATGTTTTTTTATTTTTTTTTGAAAAATTTTATATTTTTGGCCTAATTTTTGATTTTTTTGTTTTGAAATTAAGGTCACTGCGCAAATATTTATGTCTCACTTTAAATGTGTGCATGTGAATGCACAAACATTAAGCATTCAAATAATTGATAAAAATTATATACAATATACTTCACTCTAGACGACTTAATTTAAGTTGATAATGAATTGTGTAATAATATTGTTGTTTTTTTTTAGTGAATAATTTTGTTTTTGTTTGCCAATGTAAACTTACTTATAGTATTGTGCAACACATAATATTTTAAAATTCTTTAATTTGTTGTTACGTTTTACAAGTTTAATAATTTATAAATATAAATTTACAATTTTAATAAATTTCATTAAGTCTGTGCCCAAATTTGTTTATTAATTAAAATATTTGCATATCAATATAATATGATTAGATATACTTAATGTTAAAATCGCGTGCTTTTTAAAATATTAATGAATAATTTTACTTTCTAAATGGCTTAAATATTTGCAATATTCTCTTTTAATATCATTTCGCGGTATAAGTTTAAATTTTAACTAAGAGCCTTGGTATTGATTAAATCAAATATTATTTGCATTCTAAACTAATAGCCTAGGCTATAGACTAGACTGGACTATAGACTAGACTATAGACTGGACTATAGACTAGACTATAGACTAGACTATAGACTAAATTATAGACTAGACTATAGACTAAATTATAGACTAGACTATAGACTAGACTATAGACAAGACTACAGACATGACTATAGACTAGACTATAGACTAGACTATAGACTAGACTATAGACTAGACTATAGACTAGACTATAGACTAGACTTTAGACAAGACTATAGACTAGACTATAGACTA
>NC_060952.1:76392231-76394855 GCF_022045245.1 Lucilia cuprina
TCTAGTCTATAGTCTAGTCTATAGTCTAGTCTATAGTCTAGTCTATAGTCTAGTCTATAGTCTAGTCTATAGTGTAGTCTATAGTCTAGTCTATAGTCTAGTCTATATAGTCTAGTCTAAAGTCTAGTCAATAGTCTAATCTATAGTCTATTTTATAGTCTAGTTTGTAGTCTAGTCTATTTTCTAATCTATAGTCTAGTTTATAGTTTAGTCTATGGTCTAATCTATAGTATAGTATATACTCTAATCTATAGTCTATAGTCTACTTTATTGTCTAGTCTATAGTTTATAGTTCAGTCTGTCTAGTGTGTATAGTTTAGTTTATAGTCTAGTCTATAGTTTATTAAATAGTCTAGTCTATAGTTTATTAAATAGTCTAGTCTACAGATCCGTCTATAGTCTATTCTATAGTTTAGTTTGATGTCCATGGTGTTGCCTAGTGTAAAGTCCAATGCCTATTCTACTTAAGTAGTTGTCTATAGTCTAGTCAATAAAGTACTACTTAAGAAAATGTAAATATTTAGACATTTTCTTTCATATTCTAGTCTATAGTCTAGCCTACGGTCTAGTCTATAGTCAGTCTACAGGCTAGTCTAGAGTAAACTACTTAGTATTTACTTTGACATTTTCTTTATTTGGCATTAACTGTTTTTATTTTAATTATTTTGTGCAAATTGCAAAACCAGGCTCTTGCTGTTGAACGTGAACAGCAAAACATTTTTATATCCCGGAAGTTAAAACTTTAATCATATTGGCTAAAGAAAAAATTATATTTGAGCCAAAGGAATATACATATAAGCTAAAGAAAGATATGTGTATAAAAAATGTATTTATGTTTTGTAAAAACACTTAGAGAAAAAATAGGTATTTGAATTAATGATTATCAAATGTAATGAAAGAACATTACCTTATTGTTTTAGTGCTTCTAAAATTATTTTAATCTTTTGGCTTTTGCTTTAGTTAACGATTTATTTTCAGTGTATGTTTAAATGATTTGGCAAGTAGATGCAACAATTGCTTTTATTTGAGTTTTGAAGTAGTTTTTTTTTCTTCTTATTTTGAATTGTTTGTGAGTCATTTTGAGCAGTTTTGCAGGTGTGGCATCTAACTGTTAAACAATCAAAATAAAAACAGCTACAATATGGGGATATGTCATGTTGTCTTATAAACATATTCAGATGCTTATTTCTAGTATATAAGAAAAAAAATTATTTTACTATATGCAGCAACTCATTCTTCACTCACATGCATTTTGCCCCGTATTGTTTATAAACCTAAATTTTTATCTTGTTAGTTTTATTTGGTTTCCACAAACATTTTGTTTTTCTTAAGAAAAATTTAAGGGGCGTTGTTTGTGTTTTTTTAGGGGAACACTTAATGCAACTAACAACTTAGGATCCAAAAAATTACTGAAATCTTCAAGGTTTTTTTTAGCCATAAAGTCAATCATAATAATTTTGTTTGGTAGTTTATTGTTAACTGCAGATTTGTGTTTTATTTAGCAAATTTTTGGTTACAAAATAAATAGTTTACTTTTTTGTAATGTAATGTAGTTCACTTTTTTGTGGGAGGTTTGATATTAAAACAGTATAGTTTGGTTAAAATTAATGTTGGAAAACAGAGACTTTCACACTTTAACTAACAAACAAACAAATGAACTAAATTACTAATTAACTAACTAACTAACTAACTATGAGCATACGAGCACTCCGGGATAATCGGACACAAAATAGTTAATATTTTTGGTGACAAATGACAAGTTAAACCAAGTCGACCATTTGGAATAACGGAGTACTACAATCCAAGAGAATAATCCTCGCCTCTAGAAACAAATAAGTCCGTGGTCAGTATGGTGGTACATAATCGTACTACGAACCTACAGTGCTGAGCTAGAAGACTCAGTCTTTGTCATTGCTAGTATTTTGACAAAATTGGATCCAAATATCTAAGCTACTAATTATAATTGTTAAAACTTCAAAATAATTGCAAATGTAATTGGCTTCCACCAAGCCTGGACTTAAATCTCTAGTAATGAATGTATTTTAGTTAACCACATTGTTTTTTCAACATATTAAATTTGCAATGTTTGTTATTTGAATTTTTCTTTTATTATTTATGATACACATTTATTAACAGTCACGAATAGAGTTGTAGCCAAAAAAGTAAGTGACTAACTGACTGACTAACTACATAGTCAGTATGACTAAGTCATTTTATATTTTTCCAATAACAAATTGCCTAAAAACTCTAAAAGGTGGGAAACCAAAATTCAACAGTAAATTATTTTTAAAACTTTAGTTAAACAAATCCCAGATTAATATTAACTAAACATTTACATTTCATGTCTTCTTATTAAAGCTCACATGAAAAAAGCTATTCTATACTATTTAGTTTCAATGTCCTTTATGATTACTAATCTAGTCTATAGTCTAGTTTATAATCTAGTCTTTAGTCCAGTCTATAGTCTAGGTTATAGAATACTGTATAGTCTAGTATATAGTCTAGTCGGACACAAAATAGTCTAGTCTATAGTGTAGTCTATAGTCTAGTCTATAATCTAGTCTATAGTCTAGTCTATAGTCTAGTCTATAGTCTAGTCTATAGTCTAGTCTATAGTCTAGTCT